>NC_051039.1:12671146-12971146 GCF_904848185.1 Acanthopagrus latus
GTGGCTTCAGTGCGACGTCCTTCATCTGCTCTGGACTGACTCGTGTCCATCCTTCGCCAGTCAAATTTAACCCTGGTTTTAGGACACAAAGGCTGACCTTGCACAAGACAGCCACGCTCAAGACCGCAGGTCCCGACCTCTCTGTTGAAATCACACACTCCCAGTCACATGGTCGCACGGCAGAGAGATATACGGGGTAGGGAGGGTGGAGGATGGGATTTGTGAAGTGGAACAAAGGTCACGCACCCGTCAACGGCTACCAATCAGGCAACAGGACACATGACCTCCACACAGCAGGTCAAAGGAAATATACTGTCGTCTCTAACCTAATGTTCAAGGTTAAAGGTGTTTTGAATTTCTTTCAGAGGAGCCATCACAAAAAATTAACTGGGGGAAGTGGAACAAATTTTAAGCACCTTAAAAGTTTCAAAAGCTGTGTCGAATCCGTTTCCTTCCTCATGACACATTTGCGATGTCGATTCTCTAAAATGGTCCATTTGCGGTTGAACGGCTACACAACCTCACGCTACCACCAGCTGTTAATCAGCTGCATGTCGTGAGGCCATCAGCAGGTATATGAATCACATCCTCATGTGCATGAACTACTGACTGTACATAAAAGTTGGATGACACGGCATCTCCCCAAATGTGAAGCCAAATAACTGTTGAGTTTTATCTAATTTCGTTACTTGATGATTTACAAAAATCTAAGCCCTCCTCACGGCACCCATTTCACAGACAATTTTCTGACTATACTGAATAAAGTTTTTGGGGCTTCAAAAGGTTCAGTGAAAATTTTCGCTAAATATTTAACACCATTTCCTCAAACGCGCCTATATTATTCACTTCTTCTTTCTATGCAAAAACTAGAATTATTGCCAGTGTGCAACTTTTGGATTAAAAATGTCATCACCTCATTTTATCCTATCAAGACATCTGTATAAAATTCTGTTTGAAATAACAAATCAATTGTTGAGTTAACAACTAATCAGTTCATCCCTCAGTCCATGTGGGCAGAAATTCCCTGAAGGTGTCAGTGACATATTCACGACTACTTATTGCAATTTTCTTGAGGGCAGTAAATCCTCAAATACTGAGTGTACAACGACATAATACAAAGAAAAGATGCAACGCTTCACAATCGAGGATTAGTAGAAACAAAGGTAATAATGACCTCTTTTAATCAATTACCAAAACAGTTGCCAAGTATCATTCTATTGATCAGTTAATCAATTAATCAGCAAATCGTTGTAGCTTTACCTACAACTACAAAATGTAAAAGATGTGCAAAGACATTTCATTTTTCAGGAGCTTGATGGGAGTAGTATGGAGCAGGACTCCACTGATGACTGGATGAGATTAAATACGCAAACTGGTTCGAGATATGAAGTCACCTTTTCCATCATCACACTCTGGGGTGGAATGAGTTTTTTTAACTTCCGATTATTTGCCCGAATGGGATATCTGAAGAAAAAGATTCCACTGGAAAATCATCTGGGAGAGACGTCACCCACAGTTGTTCACTCTTGGATTTGAGGCCAGTTTATGGGGCAGATGGTGAACTTTGTTTCATTCACATGATTCTTTTAAACTCAATTTAATCAGTTGGTGACCTGAGGAAAAAGTTGGTGGGATGACTTCACCCGGAGCTAAAATTCCTGCTGTAAAGGTCTCACATCAGATCCGCCCCTTGATTGTTGTGTAAACGTCAGCCGGCTCAGGCGTAAACACGCCATCAGCCCCAAAACAGTCAGACAGGCTGATGCTGGTACTCTCAAATGACCACAGCAGAGTGACTGGGCGAATCTCAAAACCACAGTGTGTCTCTGTTTGCTCTCATGAAAGCTGCTCCTGTACTCAAGGGCAAAAAAAACACATGATTGAGTGTCCGCGGTGGCTTTTATGATCCTCCCCATGTCTGTAATGTAACTGCTCATGTGACTGCACACTAGGGCCTGAAGAGCATTACCTAGTCGTTTAAAAATGATCTTAAAAACAGGGAGGAAGATGACAAACACCCACTGGAGCTACATTCCACAGATTCCTGTCGGAGGAAGTTTGCCGTAGCACGCAGTCGTGGGTACCAGGAACACCCCCGATCTGCACCCCCTCCCCTAAAAGACTGTATTGTAATTCAGCAAAACACACGCACCCGTCAGCCGATTCATGGATTCTGACACAAAACAAGGAGTGAGTGTGAGAGTCTCCAGATGTGCCGACTGTGTTGCTAGTTAAATACACATCCCATATTCCCCATGTCTCCCTCTCACTCTCCACTTATTCCCTGTTCAGTTCCTGTCTAATAGTTTGTCCACCTGAGTACCAACATGTTTGTCATGACAAGGAACAGTTTGATGTTTTAGCTATTACTCATTTGCTTTCTTGCCCAGAGATATAATAACTTCAGTACCACTCTTTGTTTCTGTGCGCTGAATATGAAGCTAGCCAGGAGATGGTTAACGTAGCTTGGCATAAAGACTAGAAACGGGGACCCATATCTGACAGCACATACAGCCGATTTCTCTTAGTATGTGGAAAGTCCAGGAACACTATTTTTTCATCCATAGCAGCTGAAAAAATAAAGGCAGAGTGAGTTACAGAAGCTGGTGGAACAGCGGTGTGCACGGACGTGACGTCGCTCCCTATAGAGCCGTCAAGTGGGAGGAACCATTTCAGACGACCATTTAAGTAATTAGTATAAAAGGTTTAAAACCTCCATTCTAAAATACACAATCCTTCAACAAAACGTAGAAGCAGACCAGCTTGGGTACATAAAAATCCTGTTATGTGTGCCACTGACGGCGGAGGAATGGAGGAAAAACAACAACCCTGAAATCAAGTGTGAACGGACAGACTTTAAGTTGATGGATTGCGCCAACAAACAAAGCAACCAAACTTTTTAATGAAACCAGGTGTTAAACTGTGTTTTTAAGGTGTTTTTCCATTCACTGGGTCGCATTCTGACTTATCCAGCTCGGATAAATTGATGGAAAATTTACATTAAGACTAATCTTTAAGGTGGCGTGCTGAGGATGAATTAAGAAGTCTCACAGCCTGAGAAAGGAAGCTGCTCTGTAGTCTGGTGGAACGGCAATGACGAGCCAGTTAACATGAACACAACAATCCGTTAGCTGGGAATAATCAGGTCATGATAATAATCTAAGTTCATGATGTAAAAAACTGTTTTTTCACTGGCTGGATGCGTGTTAGGTGCAGGGACTGGTGGGAGAGATCAGTGCTCAAGGAAAAGCTCAGATGGAGAGAGAATTTCAGATTGTTTGTCAAACAAACAATGTGACCTGATGAAGGATGTGTTGAGCCCGGCGCTCCGACGAGATAAGTGTGCTTTAAGTGCCCATGTGCAAACTGATTAAGGACACAATGCAGATGAATGTGAACAGTCTCGACCACAACAGATCATGATGCACTGTAACTTTGCCTGAGAAGAAAAACCTCACGTTCACTTTGCAAACAAGTTTTAACAGTTTGCCGGAAAGAGTTTCATGCTGAATGCAAAAGGAAACGCAGTGGACGCATGGAGTGGAAAAACAACCACGTCCTCCTCCTCCTCCTCCTCCTCCGGCTGCAGTTCAGACCTGACTTCCTCATTTGTGTGCGCTGGGGCGGATTGGTTTTGAGGTTACCAGGTCAGACACATGCTGAAATAAACTGTTATGGCGGGTGGGATGCCAAGACTTTGCGCTTGGATAAATGGTTTCATTGTTCCTCTTCTTATCTTATTATTTACAACAACAAAAAAACACACACACACACATCCAGCGTGCTGCGCAGGAGGAAAGTAGGTTAGACGGAGATTAGACGGGAAAAAAAGTTTAAAAAACAAAAGTGTTGATTCACTCCACACGGTGTCTAATCAGCCATGGTGCTACGTGTCCATATCTCTGATTACATTCTCAGAGGAGCGGCTTCATACATGCGCGGGGTTTTCTTCTCTCTCTCTGTGATAGAAGAGATGAGCAGACTGTGCTCTGATTACACATGACTGAACATACCGTCCATGGTGAGATTAAGAGAAATGAAGATATAATAGAGACGAGGAGGAGGAGGAGGAGGACACACAAAATGTGGCTCGACTGTGGTCTATTTTAAGACAACAATAAAGCGAAGAGCAGCTCTTCTTTTCCCCGACGGCTCGTTAAAATGTCACGTTTTCAATAAACCTCTGTAGCTAACACAGAAAACAGTCGACGCTGGTGTTCAGGTGAATGCATGGCGGCTGTATGTGAGCGTGTTTGTCTCCACTAACCTGTGAGCAGCAGCAGCAGCAGCAGCAGATCCGGAGACTTGAACCTGGTTCTTGGGCAGCAGCAGCAGCAGCAGAGCGGTCTACATTTTGTTCAGCTGCTCTCAGCCAATCAGGAGCGAGCACACGTGTTGCTTCGCCTAAAGTTTGAGAGGTGCGCTCTCATTGGTCGGTATGTTGAAGTGGAAGAGGCGTTCAGATCCTGTGCTACCAAATAATGGAATGTAACTAAGTACATTCACATTTACTCTGCTGAAGTACTGAATTGAGGTAGTTGTACCTTGTACATTTCCATTTTCTGCAACTTTCAGTCACTTTCTTCAGTCACTACTTACCACTTAATTAAATTATTTTGTTATTTATCAGCAATCAGATTTGAGA
The DNA here is from genome assembly GCF_904848185.1 of Acanthopagrus latus. NCBI lineage: Eukaryota > Metazoa > Chordata > Actinopteri > Spariformes > Sparidae > Acanthopagrus > Acanthopagrus latus. The sequence goes on from NC_051039.1 coordinate 12,675,792, forward strand.
AAAAAAGGGTTACAGTTTTTTATAAACAGACACAAACTAAAATCAGATTGATAATTTACAAGGCTGGTAATCCATTGCCCCATAGTATACAGTACAAACTGTATAAACATTAACTCACTTTATCTGTTCTATAATACTACTTAAATCAGAATTCCTTTATTGTTCAGCAATTGGGGACATTTCTTTGCCACAGCAGCCAAAGGACAGTTATATTACATTAAACAATAATAATAGTAAAACATAAACAGTATAATAAAGTACATTTACTGTCAGATACTTTAATACTTTTACACAAGCAGGCTACCATTCATGTGGGTTATGTTACCAAAATAACATTTTAACCCAAATATCTTTAGTTTTATTGAAGTAATAAGAGCTAAAGTCATCCCCTCAAAACCTTACCTAAGTAAAAATATGTTAGTAATATCACCTAAATGTAATTAAAGGATCAAAAACATGCAAGATAAGATAAGATAAGATAAGCCTTTATTAGTCCCACAGCAAGGACATTTGCATTATTACAGCAGCAAAGGGGATAGCAAAACAATATATAAGTTAAAAAAAAAAGTAGTAAGAACAATATAAACAGTATAAATAGGAAACAGAAACTCCAAAATATTTGCACCATGATACTGAAATTGCCCATGATGTTTTTTTACTTAAGAACTATTCATATTGGTTACCTTTACTCAAATAAAACTTTAACACGAGATCTTTAGTTTTACCAAAGTATGACTTTTGGGTAGTTTTTACAATACTGCCTATGACTCATACAAACTACAAGTAAAAGTGATGCATTTAAAAACTTACCTAAGTAAAAGTATGTTAGTAATATCAGCAACATTTACAGGAGCAAAAAATCATGCAAGTTTTAGTATTAGATAACAATATAAACACTATAAATAGGAAACAAAAACTGTGAGCAGCATTGATTGAACAGTCTGAAGAAAGTACCTGCTTAGTATGATGCTGTTTCTTCAGGTTGAGCTCATTTGAACTGTTTCAAGATTTCATGCATTGCTTTGCTGTGAGAGCCATGTGTCTGCAAAAAATAAACTTTTAATGAGCTTAGAAAAACAGCCTGTTCTCAGCGTTGATGAATGCACCCAAAGATTCATTATCCTCTCACCCTCATGCTCATGGAAAGTCAGGTGTCCAGTTTCGCAAGTCCGCAAGACATTTCTGGAGTTGCGCAGTGAAACAGCATTGCAACGTTCTCCTAAACAACTGAAGTAGACATACAGCTCATTTGGCGTACTCCAAGTTTCCACGAGGCCCAAGATCACAAATTGATTTGAAAAATATGTTAATTACTCTCTTTTTTTATTCCCAAATTTTCACTGTGGCTGCCAAGCTTCATGGCCACACATTGAGGGTTTAAATAACATCTTTTCAAATCAGTTTGGGATCTTGGAGCTTCCAGAGACTTGGATTATGTGGGACGAGCTGTATGGAGCCATCTCATGTTTTTTTTTTCTGTTGTTTGTTTACAATTTAAAACAAGTCCCCATCTACTTCAGTTGTTCCGGAGAACGCTGCAGCGCTGGATAACTGTGAAGCTCCAGAAATGTCTTGTGGTCTATCAAACTGTGAAACAGCATGAGGGTGAGTAGATAAGTACAACATTTGCATTTTTGGGTGAACTCATCCTTTAATGCTTCACTTTGTTAGAAAAATTCCAAAGCACCACATCTTGGGATAAAATGGATTCACTGGATAAGAAATGTTTTTAAAAAATTGGAGTCTGAAAAGTAACTAGTAACTAGAGCTGTCAAATAAATGCAGTAAAGCAGAAACTGAAGTTAAGTACAAGTACCTTGAATGTGTTATGTAGTACATTTCTGGATGTTTACATACTTTCAATAAGTGCATGATATGTGGTGCACGTTGGAAAAAGCGATGGACGTTGGAAATTATGTTTTCCTATAATCTATTTCCTATAATGTGTGTCACTGATACAAAACAGTACCAACATCATTCAACCTAATTGTTCTCTTATAGGTTTTTGATAATAATATCAGTAAAACTCCTGATTCTCAGTTTCTAGTGTCCGTATGATCTATTCTCTCTATGTTGTCATATTACTGACTGGATCTTCTCTGGTATTAAATAGTTTTGGTTCTCTGTCAGCTCACATTCCTGCTTGGATATGCAATGTTTTTGACATTAATAACATACTTGCTATCATCCTCAGTATATAAAACTCTAACAAGTCTCACTGTAGCTCCTCATCTCTACAATACCTTCCAGAAAGAGGCTGAAGTTCCCTGAATGCACCACCAGAGGGAGCAGTTTTGCACTTTATCTGTGCTGCATAGGTCCTTAAAGGGGCAGGATGTAGTTTTTGGAAACTCCAAACTCAGAATATTTACAGTATATATGAAGTAATAAGACAAACTCATGTCTTTTGCCATAGCTGAATAAACAAGCTGTTCTCAGAGGAAAATAAGGTCCCCAGAATGCTGTTTGAAGCCAGAAAGGTGACAGGGTCCACCACATATAAACAGTAAAATGGTATGAAATTGTGTGGCTCTTCAAGTTCAGTCATGAAATCAGTTTGTTTATTTAGTTTGTTTAGGCACACAAATATCAGTCGATGAAGATCTTTCTCCTCTCATATTTTCTTTCACAAAACTACACAGTGCACCTTTAATAAAAACACCTTTTAAAGAATTAAACCCTCTCAGACAAGTTACTGATATTATGTATTAGTATTGTAAATACCTCCGATAAACATGGGTGGTAAATGAGTGAATTTAAGATGTATAGTTTCATAGTGTAAATCATTATTCCATGTCTGGGAGATAAAAAGATAGAAAATCACTGTGATATTCTGGTAAGTTCAGAAGGAGTTTGTAGTAATTTTTACTAGTTCTACCCTCTGGATGATGATGGTGTGATCAGATTGCATGAGATATAGGAAACATCCTTTTTTTTCTCCTCCTGTGTTTACAAGCTCAAACAAGTAAAACTTCTGTCTGCATTGCTGCTGTGTTTGTTCTTCAGAGGCGCCTGTAGCTGCTGAAGCATGCGGTCTGAACTGAGCTCCTCTGGCTCAATAACGGGGGCCGTGTGAACTGCTGCAGTTCAGGCTGAGGGGGGCGCACCAAGCCAAAGGATTGTGTCCGGGACCCTCAAAGGTCACCACGGGTCAGAGCGCAGCGCCTGACAACACACACACAGAGTCCACACAGGCTGCTGTCACAAATTAGGCTCGGCTGGAGGCCTGTTTATGTTCTCCTGTAACGGGGCGGCGTACAGACGATAAAGTGACACCACAGAGACAGAGAAGTCTTTAATCGTGCTCTAGTGAGTTGTTTGTCTTTGGGGTTGTACGCACTTGTGGAGGAGCTTGTAATAAGGTGTCAGCCTGATAAAAACTTTTGTTTTTGTTTGTTTGTTTTCATGCAGAACCAAACTTTTCTGTACCAACAGCACATGAGTTGGCTCCAACTGTTATATAGTTATATAAGCAATATATAGACGTGCAATATATTGATTTATTCTAATATTGTGATTTACAGTACAATCTATTAGTAGTCGACTGCAAGTATTTGGGAAATTTCACTCAGTTAAGAAAGATCTGATGGTGTACAGCTGTAGTATTTCCATGTTTATGCAGATCAGTTTCAGATTGATTTCATTGTATTTGTACTACAAGTCTGAACATGTAATGGGAATATTCATGTCCTATTTTCTACCGCTTTGTTTAAGCAATATCTGACTTTTCACATTTTCACAGTTTACATACAAAATATCTTCAAGACCTCAAGTGACATCATGCACCAATAACAGGACCAGTGAATGTGCAGCCGCATGTTCACTGTAAAATCTGACAAAGACAATGATAATCGAGGAAACAGATGACCTCAAAAAGTAAAGTAGACTTATATTTTTAAGTTATTACAACTTTTCAGCTCCTACAACTTAAAAGTAATATTCTGCTTTAAGGGCAACATCAGCTTTTAAAATTCAGTGCAGCAGAAAGAATACAGGTCATAAATGCCAAAATGTGAAATTCAGAGGGAGCAGATTTATCTGCAAGTTCTCCTCATTATATTTATATTGTATAACATTAGTATAAAATGAAACGTTGAAACTGTTTTTTCTGTTAATATTGTCACTTTTTTTTAGTTTTAGTTTTTATTTGTTTACACTTTTATTTTTTCTATCCTTTAGAACTTTTAGATGACTGTACTTATTTCCATTAACATCTATTTATTAACAGGTTGAGTATACAGCGGTGACTCATTGTGATATTAGATATTCTACTGTACCACACTGTGCATTAGTGCTTTAAAGGGCCAAAACATACATTCGATATCGATAAAAGATGCGAATATTGACTCATCTACACATGCGCAAAAATTGCAACCATTCCGAATAACTCCAACAAAGTCGAGCAGTATATTGATATATCTAATGTGTAAATATTTGGAATGGCGCTGCTGCAAAACAACTCTGCTAAACAACAAGCATTTTTTTTTTTTTTAAAATAAAATTAAAAAAATGCTGCAATAAGAACAACATTTTATAGCAGGTAGCCGGAAACATATAAATATAAATGTGTAAATGTCGTGGTTAGACAAAAACTTGCACCCAAAGGAACCTTTCTATATTAATTGATGTATTCATCTGTAAAATCAGATACTTGTCAGATCATTTAACTAAATATTTTTAACGCGTTAATACAGTTTTCACATCACAGCTGTACAATAAATCCTGACGCATCATCTGGCCTCACTGGCGCACTTGACGTTACAAAGTCGGTCAGCAAAAACTTCCAGTGTTTAATTCAGTTTTTAAAAAGAAGCCACGGCACACAAGTCCCTCGATATTTCAAAGGACAAACACATAAAAAAGTGTTAAAACTGCACAGTCAAGTAATTGGATTTTATGCCCCCGTCCCGTCTCGCTCGCGCTTTTCTCTCCATGGTGCTCTAAAAAGAAGAAAGAAAAAAAAAACTCTCCAAACGCTTCAGATGTCTTGTGAGCCTTTTATTTCTCGATCTCCGCTGCTTTTTTATTCTTCGACATTGCTCGCAGGATCAAATATATCCAAGCACGGAGAAAGTATCGAGATTAAAACGTTCTCAGTGGGGGAAAAAGAGAGAGAGAGAGAGAGAGAGAGAAAAGAATCGGAGCAAACTGTTTTGGCGCATGAGAGCAGTGTGAGTCTGTGTGGAGCGCACACAATAAACCTGTTGTTAACCTTGCTGTGAAAATATGTTTGAAGAAAACAGCCAATTGTTGTATGAAATGTATTCAAGTATAAAATAATGCCCTTTGTTTGGGGGGAAAAACTTGAGCAATGTGAGGGTACAAAAGTCCCCTGTGGCATTTACTAGCACCCTTTGTGCAGTTTGCGCTTTGGCGTCTCCACTTGGCGCATTACCCAGGCCCCTTTAAACGCGATTGTTTCTTTCTTTCTAATGACATTTACCGGATCAAAACATGCTGTTAATTCGATCAGAAAGCTTCACCCTTCATAACAATGGCAGTATAATTTCTCCCAAAGTTTGTTAAGTTGACCGAAATTAGGCAAATGAATAGGGGTCTCCAGGCTACCCATCTTGCAGGTGACGGGGAATAATGCGCGTTCACACCAGCTGCATTCTTCTTTATTTCTCCCTTTCTTTCACAGCATTATTAAAATTTAGGCCAATGAAACTATTCATTCGACTGAATAGACATTTTCTTATAGGATAATAGGATACAAATTGAGCCTCTCCAAAGAGTCTCCAGTGGTGGGTAACCCTCGTGTGCCAGAGGCTGCTGGAGACGCTGGCCTTGACGCAGACGACGCTCGTGTGCCAGGGCTAATCACACACCTGCCGAGGAGTCCAACAAAATAAAGAATGTAAACAAAAAGCTTGCCATCTCTCATAAAAGATGGACGTGTCACCAAGTCGTGTGAGAAACGCCGAGAACAAACGGGGGGACTCCGTCTCCAAAAGATCTCCCCTGAACTTGGCGGAACAGCCTATTAAAGGCTTACTTAATTACTCTAATGACACTGGACAGGCCTTAAAACTCGGACCGGGCTTGGATGAGAGTTAAGATCGCTTGCTGGGATTTGTAAACAGGCGATCGTGTGAGAAACGCGAGTTGGAAGAAAGAGGGTTTCTTTTTTCGCCGGCTTTGTTTTCAGTGCGCACAGTGCGCCCCGCCGGATCAGGCGATCCCAACGCTCACTTCTTATTTCCCGCCTGGGTTGTTACTATGCAAATAATATTCCGAAAGTAATCACGTGTCTTTTGAACAGCCACGTGGATTAACAAAGCAGGTTTGCCCCCCTGCCAGCCCATGGCTTTAGATTTTTACTATTTCTTTAACTGATCCTAAATGCACACATTTACCCAATGCATGGCTCTAATCCCATGGAATAATTTACACCGTGAATGCCGGAGTCCCTTGGATGATCCCTTTATAAGGACCCGTTTTCCCCTCGAACGTCAGTCTGCTTCATCTCCTGCCCGAGCAACACATCTCTGCAACCTGCAGCTGAACTGATTTTTTAACAAGATTGACAGAAATTCGTCGATGGCATCTAAGATGAAGGACAGGAAGGTACGCGCTCCTTGTGCGCTCTGACTTTATGAGGACTGAACTGTTCTGGCAACGAGGCGCTTTTTGACACTTTTGAGTCACTTTATGGACTTTGGTATTTCAGTATTTGCGTCGAATATTGTTTAACTACAACTTGGAGTAACTGCCATGCTAGAGGAGGAGAGATTTATTGTCTGCTGCCTCTGTGGCGCGCGTTTCAGGATCACTTCGGCGCGCACTGATTTAAAAGTAGCCTGTCTGACGCTTACTGGATATTTGTAAACTAAAATATGCTAAATTTGGCTAAGAACACTTGAATATGCAAAATTAATTTTAAGAGTTTTACAGCATTTCCAATCAGGCTTCAGAGTTATAAAAACTGGCCGGAGCGCAGATGCCCGCCGCGCGCTCTGGAGCTGCTCAGCGCGCAGCGCGCAAAAACTCTCCGGGATTATAAATACGCGGCAAACATTTTATTTCTTCTCATTCAAACCTTCCTGACTATTTTGTCTCATAGTGTTTTTGATAATTAGCTTTAAAATTGGTGTAAATATTATTGTGTGCTCATGTTTTCTTCTTTTCTTGTTTCCACAGAGAACTCCCATCTCTCACAAAGTCATTGAGAAACGGAGACGGGACCGTATTAACCGCTGCCTTAACGAATTAGGAAAAACTGTTCCTATGGCGCTAGCAAAACAGGTATCGTAAAAATTAAAGTGCATATTATGTGTTATAGATATCTCACTTATTATACGATATTTGATATTTGGAAACACAATGTCCTTGGAGCAATCTTCACCAGAGAACATGGTGGTGTATCCGCAGCCAAACCGTTTTTAATGTTGGTTTTCTTGACATTTTTGGCAGAACTCTGGAAAACTGGAGAAGGCTGAAATCTTGGAGATGACGGTTCAGTACTTGAGAGCACTCCACTCAGCGGATTTCCCCCGCGGGAGAGAAAAAGGTGAGTCAACTTTTCACCGAGCTCCGAAACTTTACGCATCCCGACAGCTCATTTCTGTTAATACATTGTGTGAAAATTTCCACAATGTTGATTAAATATAAATATCATTTATCCATGCATTTGTGTAATTTATAGTTTGACCTCACTTATGTGTGTACAAGTCCCGCTTTACGCGGCGGAATCAGACCGCAACACGCTGCGTCAGACTCGTTCATCGTCTCGTCTCTTCGGGGTTTTAACCGCTGCTCCTCTGTGACTCCTTCCAGGTGAATTGCTGGCCGAGTTCGCAAACTACTTCCACTACGGCTACCACGAGTGCATGAAGAACCTGGTGCACTACCTGACCACGGAGGACAGGGCTGAAACCAAAGACATCAAGTACGCACGGATCCTCGCCTTCCTACAGTCCAAGTCCCGTGTGGTCACAGAGCCCGTGTTCGGCTCCGTCGGCTCCATGCCGGAACCGTCCGACTACCTCAGCCAGCTGCACTCCTCCCCGGAGCACCAAAGCCACAGCCCGTCTGACTCCGTGTACCAGCAGAGTCCTCCGGGACACTTCTCCTGGCACAGCTCGGCGCGCAGCCCGGGCATCGGGTACCCAGCGGTGCCTCTGTCCGCGCACACGCAGCAGCACGGTGGATACTTGTCACCGGTGCAGGGACTCGATCACCACTACTTCAACTTCATCGGCCACACGCACGCAAACACGTTCAGTTTGCACAGTGCGCAGCACGCCATGTGAATACTTCTGCTGTGTGTTGTTGTTGTTGTTGTTTTTATTTATATATTTGTGAATGATGGAAAATAGATCCTGTACATGGTGTAAATAAATATTTCTGACTAAAATTCAGCTTGTTCTGTCATCGTTTACGCTCATTTTTAGATGGTCAGGCGACGCTTTATGTGCGTAAATCCACCGATAAGAAGCAGTTACAGTCCCCGTGATGGTAACAGTGCTTAGAAAAACATCTTCACATGCAACTATGTGAGAAGACTTTTCAAAATTTTAAATCTTTAGGAAATTATTAATCATTTTACTGAGTAGAAAATTAACCAACATCGAAACAAGTAAAATCATGTATTCAGTCAATTATTTTTATGACATCAAATGGACTAAAAGTAGCTCAGTAAATTATGACTGTTTGGAATAATGTGCACAAGTCAAAAGCTTCACTGTTTGTGGTGTTCATCACTCCACCTCATCCACAGGCCTGTTGCTGAGCTGAACTGCGAGTCTAATATCTAATATTTATGATTCAAAAGAGAGAAAGCGCACAGCTAAACAAGAGCTAACACACAGTTTTATATCATAACCCTAACCCAAATGAAAAAAAAGTAGTAAATTGACTGTTTGGAGTGAAGTGAACAAGTCAGACTGGGCTCAAAACTTGAGCTACAGCTCCAAAAGCTTCATTATTTGTGGCATGTACCACCGTGTTTCTTCAGTCTCTCTCTCAGGCCTGTTTATGAGCTGATCTGTGGGTCTAATGTCTAATATTTCTGACTAGAAATAGAGAACATGAACAGCTAAACAAGAGCTTACATCTATTTATGATATAAAATTACACAAAAAGCAGTTCAATCATGACTATTTGGAGCTCAAACTTGATCAAACGCCACAAAAGCTTCACTGTTTTTCACAACTTTTCTTCAGTTTGGTCCTCGTGAGCTGTTTATGGGCGGATCTGGGGGTTTAACGGGTCTCTCAGTGGGTTCCAGGGGGCAGACATGAGCCCGACTCCCACTGGGCCACCCGCTCCTGACTTAAACAAACCTGCAGTTAACAAATCCATTGACACTCTCAGCAGTCCTTCCTTAAAATTCAAACCTTTCACTCAATTAAAAAAAAAACAAAATAAACCAACAACACATTTTTGGACATGATGAGCGAAAACATTCATTTTTTTGTGAGTGAAAAGTTGCATTTCTACAGAAAACAGGATAAAAGACGTTCTGCTTCTGAGCTTTGGCCAAGTTTGACTTTTTCCACATGTTTCGGGAAATAAGTTTGACTGTCAATCAGGAGGCGAGACGGACAGGGAAGTAAAAGTTGGTGCTTATTTACATGTAAAACTTCTTCTTTCAGAGCAGCGTTACATTAAATCTGTCAGATCTCTGAGCCCTTAAGCCTTTTAAACTTCTCAAGGAAGCCATATTGGGTGTAGTTACTGATCGAAAAGGGCCTTTTACCTCCCACAGAATGAGGATCAAAAGGGAGAATTGTTTCTGCCAAGCTTGTGTCCTGCTATACGTGAACCACACAGTCTCAATAAATGCATTTAACTGCTTCCAGGCTCTTTCCTTCTGTGTTTCTTTAAGTAAGTTGTATAAAAGAGAGAAGTTAAAAAAAGAGAGCAGGGAGGAGGGGGGGGGGGACTCCTTGTTGTTTTCTTAACTAAGCAGCCCCATTGTGGTGCATGTGAAAGGGGAACAATCTCTGCGTCCTTGTGCTTTATCCTTGAGTGATTGCGAAGAAAAATAATCAACACCATGAAATCAAAGTTTCTCTCTGCGTGGAGTTCAAGAAAACAGGTTTTTTTTTTTAGTCCCCCCTCCCAGTTTCTTTAAGAATCAAAGCAAAAATCATTGCAAATATCTCTCCGTCTTGTGTCAAGTGAGTGGATACACCTGGACGTGCTGCTACAAGACAGCAAGAAAGGTGAGTTGTAGGTGAGTTGACAGATATGATGGATGGAGGGATGGTTTCTGGGTGGATGGGTAGATGACAGATTGCATGGATAAGTCCACATTAACCGCCTGGACGGTTGGATAAACCCACATTAAACAGCCCCTCAACCCAGAAAAAAAAAAAAAAAGACAAGCAACAAGAGAGCAAATGAAAGAAATGAAAGACAAGCGTCCACGCAGATGGAAGAGAGGAGTGACAATACGATAAAAGGAGAACGGGCTTTTTAAAGGAATACTTGGATCCAATATTGGTTTAAATCCTGACTCCAGCCAGGAAAAGAAGAAGAAAAAAAAAGACTCATGTTCAGCCAGATGAGAAAGATTTAGCCGCAGCACCTCACATGAATAATAATAAATTGAGCACGGATAAAAAAAAAAAAAAAAAAAAAAACACAAAACAAAAAAAAGTATTGTCATGTAAACGGAGCCGCAGCTTCGGTTTGAGAATGTTTGTCTTTCGCATTAATATCACACGCTGAACATCAACAATCAGCTCTTTGGAAATATTATTCATCACCGGAGTGTCAAAGGGAGAACTCACACTCCGAATTCATACCCTGATGAGCATGAAGCCGGCCGAGTTCATGAGGAAACGTGTCAGGGTGTGGAAAGAGGAGCAGTGGTGGGAAGTTAGTCAGTAAACCACAAAAGTAAAACACATCTCTGTTCAATAAGTGGCACTATTTTGAGAAGACAACAAAACAGTTCTGTGTCGATTTATTGTGATATGACTTTTTACAATATTGTCCTGCATTAAGTCAGATATCTGTTTTTTGACTCTGCAGTTTTCTGCACCCACTGGATTCTTCACAGCACCACACGCCTAATTTTGTTCCCTTATAGAAATGTTTGTATTTTATTCTTAAATGCAACATCTGAAACGCTGACTATCCTCTTCTTGTTATTACCTTTGTCTCAATTCACTTTATAGGTACTATTTTATTCTGGTGTATTAAGTATTAAGTATTGTTTATTCAGTCTATATTAGTAGATGATTCAGTGTGTAACCGTTTTCACAGTCACGCTTGAATTTCCCTACATGGGATCAATTAATGCTCCTCTTAACTGATCATGATGTCTCTTAAGGTGCTTTTTAAGAGGAGGAGAAGAAATGATAAAACATTTAATGAAAAATGCGTTTAGCTTTCTGTGAGATGTTGCTTTTAAACTTTTTGAGCAGACATTTTGTTATTTTGTGTAGGAAACCGTTCTGGGTTCAGTTTTTGCAGAGTTTAATTTGCTCATCAAGTTTCAGAGGTGACGAGGAAGAGAGATGGAATGTTTTGATACTTTAGGTTCATTTTGCTGATAACATTTTTGCATTTTTAACCTTTTTGTGTGAAAACAGCACGTGCACAGGCACATATTGCAGCACATGTGTGTTTGTGAATATATACACGTACTGTAGCCGAGCTGTTCTCAAATTAAGGGTCAGGCCCAAAACTGAATCAGAGGGGTCACAAAATCACTTTCTACAGTTCTCAACTCTCAAATCTTGCTTATCACCGTATTACATCTTGTTTGTTCAATCTGTACAGGAGGAAAGAGCGTAAAAGCGTCAAATTATCGTGTTTTGTGGCTGACTGTTACTCGGCTGGAAACACTAAGTTTGTGGGATCTCTTCTGGAAATTGTCAGAGAAGATTCCCCTGTAAAATCAATAATACAATCATCTTTTGTTTGCACAAAATAACACACATATACACAAAAAATGATAACATATTTATTTTCACATTAAAGATGTTAATTGGTGGCTTCTGAAACCTTTGGAAACAACCCAACTAGCTGTTTTTGCCCCATTTCCAGTCTTTATGCTAAGCTAAGCTGGCCACCTGCTGACTATAAACACAAAACTGGCACCAACCCTCTCGTTTACGTCTCGGCAAGATAACGAATTCTTCTTCCAGCCTATTTCACAAAATGTTGGGCTATTCCTGAATATGGGACACTCCGCTGTCACCCAAAGAGCGACCCATAAGTGTCTGTTGGCTCCTGGTTTGATCTACGCGCCCGCACGAGCATCGATGTCAGGCTTAGACGGTTAGCTAAGCTTCTGAGAGGACAACAGCAAATCTCCTGTCCTCTACCATGGTGTATAGTGTGTTTGTGTTGCCCGTGTGTGTGTGTGTGTGTGTGTGTGTGTGTGCACGCGCAATTGTGTGTGTGTATGTGTGTGTGAAGGAGGGGTACAGTTGAGCTTTGGGAGCGAAGCCAAAAGAAAGTACACAAGCTGTGAGAAATCCAACAGTCAGCAGCGCTGGTTGGTAATCAAAGTCCTCCAGTGGCATCGGATCTCCGCCGGCTCACCTCAGGATGGGTCGTCTGATCTCCGGCATTGAAAAGACAGAGACAGAGAGAGAGCGAGGGAGGGAGGGAGTGAAGGAGGGAGGGAGGGAGAGGAACACTGAGAGATGGAGGGAGTGTTAAGAAAAGGGGGGAAGAAGAGGGATGAAGATCATTCCCACAACAGATACCACTATCTCGCAGGGTTGAAAGGGCCCCCTTTCTGTACAGCCCTCACCCCCACCATCTCCTCCTCCTCCTCTCCTCCTCGCCTCCCCTCCCCCTCCCTCTCCTTCTCCCCCCCCCTCTTCCTCTTACCAATAATGCCAAAACTTGGCAGCCAACCCAACAGCACATGAGCAACAGTTTCCCATCAGAGAGAGGCAGCCATCCTACTGCCTTGGCACCGGCGACGTCTGAAGAATGACGGGCACTGTAAGGAGAGAGCAGACATGAATGGAGTCTGTTAGGAGCAGAAAAGACGGCACATATCAATGCCTTTTTGATCGTCTGGTGAGAGAGCACATCACCGAGCGGAGCGTGAAGGGACGGTATCTGGTCTGATTTCTGGAGGCAGGCAGAAAGTCATCACAATTTTTCTTTCCTAACTTTTTTTTTTTTTTCCCTTTCTTGGCCAAAAAGGCATCATCTGTGAGAGCTGCTGTACGAGGATTTATTGAATAGTCCCCTCTGCCCCCTGCCACGGGATGAGGGCTTCACCTTTCTGCACTTGGCACGACCCTCTATGTGCTCACCAGCGATGCCATCAGATTATGCAAATCCATGGAGATGTCCCATTCAGCGCCACCTCCATTTAGAAAACTGAGATATTCGAGCCAAAAAATGAATAGAGCGATAAAAGAGGCAGTGTTTTAAAGGAGCCGGAGCAGCGAGGGGTCAAAGACATCTCCGCCACAAATGGAAACATGATGAATACTGTACAGAGCGTCCCACTGTGGACCGTCGTTTCAGTCACACCCTCGCCTTTTCTTGCTAATTGTCTCCCTTTCTGTTGTTTTTTTTTTTTTTTAATGGTGACAATCGGAGAAATATGGAGGCGGCATGGGAACAGTCCAATAAGCGTGCGTCAACACACTAAAGAAAAGAGCCCAAAGAGTTAAAGAAACAAAAAAAGGAAAAAAAATAAATAAAAACAAGAAACAAAAAGAAGCAAACTGGGACCGAGCTCTTTGTTATTCATGGGAGAAAAAAAAGAGCAAGCTTGTTAACTTGCACAATTAAGGCATCATTTGCCAAGAGAAAGTGCACCTCTTTGTTTTTGGGGGGACAAAAGGTTGAGAGAGCGTGTTTCAGATCGCCGCCGCAAGTTTTTTCACGAGGGTGGGTTTGGTTATCTGGCGTGCCACAACAAGGGGCACTTTTGTCACGAGCACAGACAGTGTGACATCGGAAAGTGCTCAAGATAAATCAGGTGATTTTGCATGGTAGTTAGACAAAGAGCGCCATACATTCCTGTGTGTGTTTGTAAAGGGGGTGTGTGTTAAAAGGAGGCAAATAATAACACCGTGTGAGTAATTTCACAAGACGTCTCCAATAGAGTGGCATAATTTGTGATTTAAGGCCTTTTTGTTCGAGGCTAATGGCATTAAGTTGGACAACATCAATAAATTATTCAGATTTGGAAGAATATGTTAAATTAAAGAAGGCTTTATGAAGATATTTTGCACTCGTTGACACTGTATTAAAAAAATGATCAGCAGAAATCCAATCTCTTTACACCGTGCAACATTTTTGTCCTGACTCATCAGACTTTTTTTAATCGAGAACCTTTTTCGTTAAGAGGAATTTCTTTTACTGCTGTTGTCAGAACAGCAAACTGAAGAGATGAGACTATAATGGCACTCAGTAGAGCGTATACCTCCACTGAGGCCAAACAATCCCCTTTTGTGCTCACTCGTAGATACCAGCCACCTAAATTTGCCTGATTCATTTCATCAAGATGCATGAATTATTCACCCTATTTCAAAACTTTAAAGAAACTCAGAAAAAAATCCTGAATGTGTCCTTTTATATGGATCCGCACCAAAAGTTAATATGGTCTGTTCTGGGCCGAGACCCCTCCTCCACCCAAGTTTCATGGAAATCTGTTCACTGGTCTTCGTGTAATTCCACTGATAAACAAACAAACAAACAAACAAACTGACACAGGTGATGAAAACATAAGCTCCTTGTTGGAGGCAATAATTACCACAAATATAGCATGAATTTTAAAATGACCATATAACAAACTTTTCAAAATATTCTATATGCATGTACTCTTTAACACGCTTTACTTGCTATCTAAAACTTTGAACTTTCATTTTTCACAACAAAGCAGTACATTATTTATGCTGCTGTCAAAACAATATTTTTTATAGTATTCTTTCCTTAATCTTTATTAGTCATCATTAGAAAAAGAACCTGCTAATATTATTTAATATATTATTTTATCAGGACAGAACCAGAAATCCCAAATTCTAAAAAGCCAATAAACAAGTTTGCTCTACAGTTCTTTAAAGCTGCACTATGCAACTTTCCCCCCCAGGCCTTTAGAGGGAGACAGAGCTATTGACACAGTGATAACAGATCGCTACAGTTTTGACATATTTGAACATTTCAGTTTGACGCAACTGCAACTTCAGCTCCACAAATTCTAAATGGAGATTTTGTCATTTTTACTCCACTGCATGACTTTGTCGGCTACAGTGCAAATTTAAATGATCAACACTCCCATAAGAGTGTGAAGCTGTGAGCTGCAACACTTGACGTGTTGCTTACAAAAAATAAGCTTGTTTGTCAAATTTGGGCGAACTAGCCCTTTAGATTATACAGCAAACATTTTCCGTGTTCGTGGTCAAACTGATTTTGAGTGACATTCTGCAGGCCTTGACAAGACTTAGAGCTTTTATCCGGAAATAATTCAATCATCCTGTGGACTGCTGTCGTTTCTGTCGTCACTTCACTTTTCGTTTCCCGGCATCGTGCACACTTAACTCGCCTCTTTCTCCTCTTTTCTGCACGAGGAGCTCAAGATCTCCGGCAGCACTGGAATTCCCATCTTAGGATTCAATGAGGAGGGCCTTCCTTTCAGCTTCAATCACTCTCGTGCTTGTGAGGCTGCATTCACGTGTGAAGGTTTCTTTGGGAAAGCCTTTAGGTTGTACCGAGGCCGGTTTACCCCTGCCAGATATCGTTTCTTGAACATAACGCTTCAGTGGCGCAAGGAGAATATGAAAACCGACAACGTGAATCGGAAGAATGCAACATGAAGTTCTTTGGGAATGTGAAAGGCTGTGTGTGTGTGTATGTGTGTGTGTGTGTGTGTGATGTGGTCAGACGGTCACAGCTGAGGCACCTGACAAACTTGACGCCCCAGTCGACTCTTTGCGGGGCCAAAAAAAGAAAAGGGTAAATAAAACCCAGAGGTCCTAATGTGCTCCCTGTTCGCTTGGCTGGACTCATGAGGGGCGAGCATGCCATGGTCGCCCTTTTGTCCGGTGGAGTTGACGGCCGCTCCTCTGTGTTGAGCTGCGTCCGGGGCCAGCGTAGGGCCAGCGAGGGGGGACCCCGGGGCTCGACGGGTCACCCTCTGAGGTCGCGATCTGAGAAACCAATCCAGAGAAAGAAATAAAGCAGAAATAAAGATTGGCAGCCAGCGAGGGTCGCAGACTTCACCTCAAGTGACTGCATGTGGTCAGACTGAATGAGATCCTGCAGATATATTTTCTCGTGTGAATGTCGATAGTGTGACTGAAGGCTTTTAATTTAGCTGAAAGAGCTGTGTGTTGTTGTGGGGGGGGGGGGGGGGGGGGGGAAGCAGCTTTAGGATAAATGGAGATAAAGAAGGAACCAATGAAAGACTTTCACACACGAGGGCAAAGAAACTCAGAGAGAATGGTGGCTAATTACAAAACAAGAGAACGTATCATAAATTCAAAGACTTTCCTTTGGTGTTTCGAGCGTTTAGCAGGCCGACCCGGTCGTATTTGGCAGTGGTCATCGTGGTGGTCATACCCTCGCTGACCTCAGGGTGACCTTCACAGCAGGGCACCCATGTCCGACACCGAGAACAACCGCATGAGGCAGGAAATCAGTCAGAAACAACACGAGTCAATCGTCTAATGAGACTGACGGAGCTGCCACAAAACAAAACCTTTATATACATAGTAACTCCTGATTGATCACAGAACATTTTAAATATATGAATGTATTCTATGTATCTGTATGTTTTGGTAAACTGTCATAAGTGTGAGGGTTTTATAGCATATACACAATTGCAGGTAAAAAGACAGACCAACAGCGATGTGTGCCTGTGAGACTTCGGGGTGTACTTATGCCATTCTCTAAAATTACCAACACCAAGAAGGTTATGTTTCCAGCCAAGTCCGTTTGTCTGTTTGTTGACTTGTCAAGAAGATTAGACAAAAACTTCTAAAAGGATGTCCACAAAACTTGGATGGATGATGGGTCTCAGCCCAGAATAAACCCTATTAACTTTTAGTGTGGATCTGGAGTCTTCTACGTCGCAGTGCTTTCTCTGGTAACATCGCCTTGATCTAGATGAAAAGAATCAGGTGTAAGGCCTGTTAAGGTCACTGGTATCTTTTAGTCGGTACAATTTGATGCAGATCCCGATAAAAAATCTGGATCTAGCATCTAGATATAAACTGGTTTTCATTGAGAGTAGTCTCTTTTTAAGCAGTTCAATTTGGGAACAAATAGGATATTAGATTAGGTTTTATTGAATTAAAGGGGACTGTTGGGCGTTGGTGGAGGTATGCACTCTAGTGGGGCAATTTCAGTCTGAATTGTTTTGTTTTAAGTGTGCGTTGAGCTTATTTTGCAGACACCAGTGGAGATATGACAGGAAATGGTCAGAAAGAGGTAGAGATGAAACAAATTGGAATCCAATCACCTTGATGATGAGATAGATGTCAAACCTCTATGCCACCAGGGAGCTATCATGATCCGGAGTCCTGATAACAAAATAAATAAATAAATGAATAAATAAATAAGTAAATAAATAAATAAAATTATTTATTCAAGTTTACTGAGCTTACTGTGAGTTTGGTGCATTTTAGTGAACATCTTGCCTGTAACTTTATACATTTATTGAAATGACCAAACTGCAAACATTTTGAGTGTTTTTATAATTAACATTCGGCCGTGTATTATTGTTATTGTGTTATTTGTGCGCCTTATCTACATGTATGTATAAACAGTAGTTTAATTCACTGTGCAAAGTTCATTATTACTTTTACACCTACAGTACAAGAACAGAGTTTACACCAGCTGATTCTTATCTTGTAACATCTAAACATCTTATAACTATGATAAATTTAATGCAGATTAAAATGATTCAACATTTAGTTCCAGTTGTACATTTTAAATTGACTTTTGTTTTTTTGTTGTTGTTTTTTTTACAAACAGTAATTGTGTTGTTTATGCTTACTGTTCCTAATATTTCAGATAAATGTATGTTCTTTTTAGACTATTGTCATATGAGGGTGCAAAGTTAATTCAGGACCTTGTGAACTGTAATGCTACAAAACAATCTTAATGAAATAATTGAATTTTAAGCGGTGAGACGCAGCTGAACGCTCCGGTCCAAACACGTTTACTGTAGAAAATTAGTTCTACTCCCACTGTCAGCACGGAGCCAGCACACACACACAAAGGAGTGTTGTTTTATACCAACATTAATTCCCATTAGGAAAACAAACAGGGGCTTGAGAGTGCATCATTCAGAGGTATCTGCTGCTCTCAGTGTTGGCAGCTCTCCCTGCCAACGTGCCAACATCGGGGGTGACTCTCAGGGCTTCCCGAGGCAGAGCCGGGCTCCATTCAGACAACCATTAAACAAACTGCTGCTCTGAAGAGAATGATTACATTTTCACCATGTTTTGTAACAGACTTTAATTTAGATGAAGCTTTTAAAGACTTTAGTGTCACTACATAGTATCAATACAGAGTAAAAGTACAGTTTTATGTGCATTTGCTTGATAAAGACAGCACAGCAAAGTTCTGAGTATAGGGTTAAAATACTGAATATGAACAGAGGATTTACCAGACACATTTCTTAAGCTCTGTGTAATTTTCTCATTCACTTCGAATAAAGTTTGATAAGCTCCCATCATGTGATCAGTCTCAGAGAGATAAAAACAAATACCACATTTTTTTTTGTTGTTTTAAACTTTTTCAAGACAGCTGCATAATAAGGAGTGGCTCAAAATCTTTGCTCTAAAATAAGCGTAAAATATAATTCCATGGCTGCAAGAAAGTTGGGATGCTTTGGCTCTGTAGCATAATGGGACTTAAACTCAGTTCCGTTTTGTAACCCTTGTGTTATAAAATGACAAACTAATGAACATTTAACCTTTTTGCATGTTGCCTGGCATCACATTTATGAGAGTATATTTATAAAAAACACAATAAAGTTTAGTGTTTACACATAGAATATCTTGTCTTTGTAGTTTTTTTAATTGAATATAGGTGAAAAAGGACTACAAATCACTGCATCGTATTTATCCGAAGGTCCTACTTGTAAAAAACTTGATTTTTGAATCTCATTCCCAATTTATCAAATACTGACACTTTGGGATTTTAGGTCGGGTCAGCTGCCATCTGAAAGTGTCTGTATTTGACGAGCTAGGAAAGTGACTCAAAAATCTGCTTTCTTACATAAAGGAGCTTTAAGTTTCACAACTTTTTTGGGTTGTAAGAACAAATTCAAAAAGGAGAGAAAAAAGCACAAAGATAAACCCATTTAAAACTTTCTGTCTCCTGAAACGCTGAGCTGAGACGCCCGGTCTATAGGTTTCGATTGTGCATTCTCTGCTGAAATCCAGCGGTCGACTGCGAATATAGGGGGATTAAAAAAGGCACGTCGTTTGTGGGGAGAAGACACCCGCAGATAACTTTCTGAATGGCCGCTTACGCTTCTCCCTTTCTCTCCCCATCATGGGATGGGAGAGGAGAGAAAAAGGACTAACAAGATGCACATTTTACATTGAAAACTGTTATTGTTCCCCTCCTAATCTGGCCCACCATCTGAGAGGAGGGCTGCGCTAAAGAGCGGGGGGCTTTAATGGGAGGACGAGAGCCAACTCAGGGGACAGGGGAGAGAAGGAGGGGGAGGCGGGAGGTGTGTGGGGGGGGGAGGGTTGGTCTTTGGCTTTAAGGAGGGGATCAGTTGGGAAGTGTAGAATGGATGTTTCTTTTTCTCTATGGGGGGAACTTTGTATTTGACTGTTGTTTGTATCTGTCTTTCAGGGGCCTGATCCCCGTGGGCCTGGACAGAGAGATGCCTCTATATGTGTTTGTGGAGGAGTGAGTGTGTCTGTGTGTGTGTGTTTGTGTGTGTGTGTGTGTGTGTGTGTGAGAGAGAGAGAGGTAGAGAGAGAGGTAGAGAGAGAGAGAGAGAGAGAGAGAGACTGATGGTGGGATCTACCCCTCTTCTTTCCTACAGCTGCAGCTCAGCGGATTAGCCGTCATCCACAAGGCAACATTACACAAGTAGCCTTTGAACAAAAGTCATGGATACTATTAATGATATGGTAATCCGTAATGGAGCTACCTCCCAGTAGTGATTATACTGACATGGGAAGAATGTCCAAGAGTCCTGGACGCAACTACCCAAACAACACTGTGGCTATTGTTGGCAGGCCTGGTCTGAGGCCTGCACCTACATCCACTGGCATCAGTCGACGAACAATCCCTTCCTCCTACACACCCACGCACACACACACACACACACACACACACACACACACCCACGCACACACACACACACACACACACACACACACACACACTAACTGCCCCCTGCTTTCTTGACACCCTTCCCTCCACCCCGATCACCCTATGAATAAAAATGAAAACCCAAAAATGGATGTAGAGAAAGAGAGGGAGGGAAAAGGGTGGGAGCGGAGGGGAGAAAAACAAAGTGTCTTGGCCGGGATCAGCCGGGGATTTCTCCCTATGTGGTTCCCACACACTGACTCGAGCTGGATCCCTCCTCTCCTCTCTGTCTCTGTCCCCGGTCCCATCCTTTCTCCTCATAGTCCGGGGGAAGACCACACAACAACTGAATGATTTCATGATTTTAATCTGGGACGGTGGTGGCGAAGAGGATGAGAGTTGAGTCAGTGTGCTCCTCTTTTCATTCCTGGGGTGCTACAAGGCAGCGTAGTGGGGTGTGTGTGTGTGTGTGTGTGTGTGTGTGCTAGGGTGGAGGGTGGAGGTGGAGGTGGGGGTGGGGGTTGGGGGTGAGGCCACTGTTTGCCTGGATAAATGTTCCCCGTTGGACAGGCTGGGTCACAGCAGGGGTGTTTAACCCTAAAAACTTGCCTCTTTTAAATACAATTAACCAATTTCTCTGTTCAGCGCAGCCACTAATCCACTCTGATGTTACTGAGGTGAACACACTCAGGGGAATCGTAACAACTGTGCATAATGTTATGAACACATGAAGCATGTATGACGCGGTTATGAGTGTAAAGAAATGATGCCCTGGATAACTGAACCAATAACATGCATTTGTGTGTAAAAACCAACAGATTAGATCATTGTAGCCTCTCGTACTCCCAGAGGCCCTGAGTCGTCTTCAACTCCCCCCCAAAAAAACATACTTACCTACGTAAGTCGTGACTTTTTTTGTCATTTCATTTGCATTATTCGTAAACATGATTTTTTTTTTAAGCGATGAAACCTTTCAGACGCCAGCTTCGTTCCACATGAGGACTTTTGAATCCACATGTGAAGAAAAGCATGCGTTTTTCCAAAATGTAACCACTAGCGTCTTTTTCATCAGAGCCACCCCTCCACCGCCGCCGCAACATGTGAGCGCCGCCCACTCCGATTAATCATGCAGATATTATGCCTCCCAAATGCCACACACAAACAGAACACCCTCCACCACATATACACAGACAGACAGACAGACAGACAAGATAAGATAAGATAAGATAGACTCTAAAAATGAAAAGAACCACATTTCCCATTAACTACATAATGTTTCAATCTGACCTGCTACTATTTCTACCTGTATTACATTCAGACATGTAGAATATGATACATGAGATAAATATTGAGGCATTTTGCTTTAGATTTGCTCAGGATTTTGAATGTGTGTCTGTGTGAATGTGAGTTACGTTTGTCAACATGAGTTAATAGTGTATATTCCTCCAGGATTACAATAAAATGTCTAATTGGAAAAAGCAAACTTTTCAAAACAGAGTTTAAGTCTGGTTGCCATGTGACATGTTGTGTTGTAATAAAATGTTAGTGAAAGCAGTTGAAAGTTTAGTAATAATGGCGTTTTCATTAAGGTTTAAATGTCAGAGATAGTGTTCACACTGACAGCGCTTAAAGTGAAACTCAGTCAGTGAAAAGTCAAACCTTCATGTAAAAGCATAATCATGACAAAAAAAGGCACTTTTGATATTTAAGGTATTTTCGTTTTCGGATCAAACTCATTTTCAATGGAAGTGCCACGGGCAATAGCATCAAAATCGCTATTTTTAAAACAGTAAGAAGGCTCGACACAACATAAAACTTTGCTCGTAGTATCACCAGGGTCTCTACACATGAACACGAGCAATGAGAACACTGGTTGTGTACACAGAGTTTACTAAAAAGAAGGTTTTTGAACAGCTCACGTTAGCAGTTGCTTGTTCCGTTAGCCGCTGTCCTGCCAGCGGAGACGTGTTGATCTCCGAATGCAACATAACATGGAGGAGAGTTGAGGTGGACCGCTACTGTCTTCCGGCAAAAACTATCCACAAGATATCTCAAGTGACTTTTCCGGCTTTTTATTTTAGTATTGTTTCTCATATGAGGCTCCTTTTTCAACTTCAAAGTCAATGTTGTTTTTCGCTAACGACAAAACAATGAATTATCCTTGCATTTATATGGAATTAAGCTTTAGGAGCCGTCCACCTTAACTGTAGAATGAGAGCATTAAGTCTTTATCAAAGAGCAACTCCACAGATTTGACCCATTAAAGGTCCTGTTTGTAAGAAATGTTGGTTTTTAAACTGATGCATCGGGGTGGGGAAGTGGGGAATGAGACTCAAAAAACATTTTTTTTTACAAATAGCACCTTTAAAGTGAGTTTAATGTGTGTTGTAATCAGATAGTCGCCTCCAGTGATGTCACTCAAGTTGCAGTTGTGGGTAATGTAGTTGCAAAGTTTTTAAAGCAGTCCACCGGTCGAACATTGCGCTCCTCTGACACAGTTGGACTCATTATGGACAGTTTTAAAACAAATGATCAAAACTGATGCAGCAGAATCAGAGATATTCCTCTTCCTTTTCAAAACCTTGTGCCTACATTACCCACAATGCAACTTATCCACGAGTGACATCACTGGAGGTAGTTTATCAGATCACATGCAGTACTTCCCAAGACCTGTAAACACACTTTAGTGAGTGAAAGTGGTGGAGTTGCCCTTTAAACACTTAATTATATGATATTACTTCACACACACAATATTTGGATTTCATGCCCTTACACACTCTCGTCCACACACTGTCCGATTAAACGACGCTGTCGGACTTCGGTGAAAAAGTTCTGTAGCGTTTTGAAGTGGCTCGTTTCAAGAGGGCCCGTTAATTTATGCAAATTTACAAACAACATTTAAAATGCCACTTCTTAACCATTAGCCTGCCTCTGGATCAGCACTCTTTGTAACAGCTCTGTCCTTGCTTGACTGATATGTCAAAGTTGAGGACACCGTGGAAAAGAAGAGAATGAAAATACCACACAGGCACTGACACAGGGATCAATCCGATTGGAATGATTTAGCATTTCTACGTTTTGAATAAAAATGAGTGCGCTAGACGGTGGAGCAGTTTGATTAGTGGGATCCTTAAGTCCCCCGGAGCCTTCACGGCCCTTTCTCTCTTCCGTCACTGCCAGAAGAAAAGTCCTCTTTCTCTCTTTTCAGAAGTCCCTTGGTACCCCGGCTTTTTCCTCACTGTTGGTATTACAAAATCCCCATTCAAAACAACCCTTGTCACCTGTCAACTAAGCCAGGCTGGTTTGCTAGGTCTTTATCCTCAGCACATACACTCACACGTACACAGAGACTGACTCCCAGCCCCCACCCCCACATCCACGCACATATCCCCTACATTCATAGAAAATACATAGACACAGACACAACTGCAAATCCCAACCGCACACACACACACGCCCACCCACTCACCCATGCTCACACACTAAAACCACATGTCTGAGAGCTGTTACTATAGCAGTTTAAAATTCATTACCCTGTTCGCTTTAACAAAACGTCCACACTGGGATGGGCTGCATTCAGCTGCGGCGCCGGACTTCGTGTCCTCAGAGGAATGAGCCTGATCCATCGAGGGGACAAAAATCTGCTGACCGATAAGACTGATTCCTACAATCAGGAGACGTTTTAGAATTTTATTAAATGACTTCATGATGACAGAACAGATCCAAAATGTATTCGTTTCTGCATTTCTGCCACTGTAGTTATTATTACGGTATTTTTGTATCACGATTCTTTAAAAATTTTATCCAACTAATTGTAAGTATGTTATTTAATCCTTATGAATCTCGTGCTGTCATCAAAGCTGTGGAATCTGATATAATTGTACTGAATATAAATTCCAGACATAACAATTTTTTTTCACAGCATTAATATATTGTCCACATCACCACAGATCTGGTGTAACTTCCCAGGAACAAATATTTTAGAATGGGATGTTAGTATTAATAAGCTATACATGTTTATTACATTATTACATCATTTATAACATTTACACAAGCAGATCTGATGGCCTTTATAAGGAGGGAAACAAATGATTGATTAATTAATGATGGTTCTAACAAGCCATTAAGTCTGCTGTTATAAACATTAAGTTGTCAGTAAAATGTTGTGGATTTTTCAACTTAGAGAACCCATTAAGAGCAGAGTTGTACATGTTAATAAGATAAAGACAATTATCTTGAAGGATGAGTAAAACCAGCCGTTTGGATTTATCACAACCTGGCAACTCCACAGTTCGTACTGATAGAGGATTTATTGAACTTTAATCCTTACGTTACAGCATAGAAACCCTTGAATAAATTCACCATATTGGAAAGTGTTTCCACATTATTTGCACATTATTATCATGCATCATATTAGCAATTAGTATACAGTTTACAACACACTACGGTATAGTTGTTAGCAGATTTAAGGACATTATTAAGTGCTCTTGGTGCGCATGAAGGGTCCACAACAAATCTGGTATAGAAATAAACCACAAATGTCTGATAACTAAACAAATTTACAGTTTTGAACCCCCTAGGAAAGATTTGTACATGTGTACAACAGTTAATTAATTTATTTAATATGACATCACACTTGATTAAACCTGACATTACATATGATTAAAGCTGTTATACTCAGTAATCAGGTATCCATTGACTGTTTATGCCGAGGGGGACCAGACTTTTTCCCTTGAGGGGGCCAAACCTGAAACTTTATGGTGGGACATGGCCCAAACACTTATTTCATCTTATTTCATTTCACTTCATTTCATTTCATTGTCTAGAAGTAAAACAATACGAAAATTCCATTAACTTTGACCTTCTGCTCAAAAAGTGAAAATAAATTATGCCAATAAATAAGACGTGGGTATCCTATGTATCAAAAGAGCATTTTACCTCACAAAAAATAAAACAGCATGAACAGTGATTCACAGGATAATTATTGGTATTCAAATGTGTTTGTTAATTCAACCAAAAACATCAGGAGGGCCAAATTTGGCCCCACTGTGCACAGCCCTGGTTCACACACATGTCATCAGTTTTTCATGTGATGAGTTAAATCTGCTGACAAAAACATCAATAAATACTTAAAACATTTCTTTATCTGCTCACAGCTGCATTATAGTGTGTTATAAACCATGAATTAGGTTTTTACTGCATGTGCTACTTGTACATGGAAATAAGCGGTTTTGAATTCAGGGTATAATTATTGTGAGTTTATAATTTAAGTTGTGATGAAGCACATCGTCTGCATTTTGCATCGTGTGGCTTTTGTGTGTGCGCCCGTGTTGGGTGGAGCATCACAAAGTTGTGCAGCAGCTGAACAAACCTGAGCTTAAGTCCTGATTTCAGCCTCACTGGGAGGGGGAGGAAGGATCAGGGGTGTTGGGTTGGCGGTGTTGGTGGAGGAAGAGGAGAAGGAGGAGGAGGAGGGGCTGTTAACTGATGTCCGTAGAGTGGCGTAAGGGTCAGAGCAGAGGGTGGTCATCCGGCCCGGTCACTTAGCCAAGGCCCAGCGTGCCCCGAGCAGCCGTCGCTCATTAACCCGCTGACAGGAGCTCCGGACACCGAGCAGCGTCACCCCACACAGAAAGGTCGCGGGGTCAATCAGCCCTCTCACCGGCCATCAAACCAAGATGGACGCACAAGCTGCGACTTATCCCCCAATCAAAGGGTCAGCGATGCATTGTCCGGCACACCAACATACAAGCACAACTCACACACACACACATACACACGCCAGTGCTCACACACACTGACACAGGAACACACAATCAAAACCAATTGATTTATCAAAGGTGTGAAAGCTTTTTTTGGACTAATCTACTTTTAAGTTTTTCAGATCATCAACTGTGTTTCAAGAGAGAGGGGGAGAGTATGAAGACATTTCATTTGGCTGAACTTGTCTGACATTTAGAAGGTGAATTTGAAAGATTTATTAGCGGAGGGTGTAAACGTCTAGGACACAACGTGTCACCCAAATGTTCATGTGGTGAAAACGATCTGAAAAACAAAATCACACTCCTGTTTTGTAGATAATCGATCAGTGCTGGTCAAATTACACAAACTGTATTAATCATTTTGGGCTGCAACCAACAACATTGTCACAATTGCTTTATTAGTCAGCTATTTATTTGATTATTCAATTGATAGGATACTTAAATGCCAAAAAGGAACATCTTCAGATAGCTTGTTAGTCTGACCCACAGCCCAAAAACCAAAATAAATTGCTTGATTGATGACTTAGAAAATTAAAAATGATTGTCGATTAATTTCAGGGTTTCCCGTTGTGTTTTCCTATATATTTAATGAAATTGTTTAACAATTGTTTAAATCTTTGTCTAATTAACTGAAACATTAAGTACGAGGCTTCAAGATCTCAGGGGCTGACTCTGTCAGATAAACAATGTCAGGGGAAACTGACTAACAGATTGTTTCCAGTTGTGCAATTTTACATATCCTTGAAAGAAATCATAACTCATGAAAAATGTAATAAGTACATTTACTCAAGTACTATACTTACGCACAAGTTTGAGGTAACTGTACTTTACTTGACTGTTTCCATTTGTTGCTGCTTTATACTCCTGCTCTTGACATTTTGGAGACAAATATTGTACTTTTTACCACCTTTTTTTGACAAATTTAGCCAGATGTTACTAACAGATTACATGCTGTATAAAAGCCAAGGTAATGGATTTCAAAATTAATCTGATAGCAAAAAGGCTGGTTCCAAAAATACAGAAATTAGGAATGTCAGATCTGATAATCAGCCAGGCCAATAATTGGTCAACCAATAATGTATACTGTATGTAAATACATTGCTTTTACATTTGATATTGATTGCATTTAACATCAGATACTTTGAGACTTTTACTTTAACATGTTTTTACATGCAACTTTTACCAAAGTGATATTTTAACATGAAATCTTTACTTTGATTAAAGTATGGGTGTTGAGTACCTTTTACAACACTGTTGTTGACTTCCTTTTCTTGACTCAGTGCCTTTTATATATTTCTTGTTAAACACAGCATCAACTAAAGATACCGTCAAATAAATTTACAGGAGCAGGTTACATTAAATTGTTAGCCAAAACAAAAGCACTGTAAAACATGTTAACAAGGCCTCAATGATC
The DNA here is from genome assembly GCF_904848185.1 of Acanthopagrus latus. NCBI lineage: Eukaryota > Metazoa > Chordata > Actinopteri > Spariformes > Sparidae > Acanthopagrus > Acanthopagrus latus. Next base: position 12,703,191 of record NC_051039.1, read on the forward strand.
AGTGTCTGTTGATAATGTGACAGAGAGGGATTAATTCAGCTGTTAAGTAACTGTATTAACTGCAACATGTTTTTATTATTTTCGTTCTTCTGTATTCATAGCATTCATGCTTACTCAAAAATGTTATTCCAAAGATTCAGTATCAGTATCATTACGCCTTAATGTTTAAAGACATTAATTTAGATTTTCTGAGTAATTTGTGTTATACAGATAAGAAGTGTGAGTCTGTGTGGTTGGGTGACGTCACCCTGCTTCTTCTTCGTGTTTGAAAGTTTTCGCTCTGAATACGACACGCAGACAAAAGGAAGGACAACCTCTCCACGACATTATGCTCACGGTAAAACCAATACATTAACATACATACCGGCAGTGTGGCACAATACAGACGCTACAGGTTAAACTCTTGACGAGCCTCGTGACAAAGTCTTCCTCATTACACACTCTAATTCCAGATTAAATTATTTCACGGCTAAAATGACCCCACTAATTTGGGACCGAGGGCCGTCGAGAGGGTTCGAAATCCGTCTTAAACGGCCCTGAGGTTTGAAGAGGTTGTTGTCCTCCTGAGGAGAGCGAAGAATGGATGAATGAAGTTCACACACTTTCGTGAGAGGGACCATCATCTTGAGGGTGCTACAAATATATCACTCCTCTGAATTATGTAGTTTGTCTTGAGCGCCCGCCGGCCCAAGTGGAATTCTTTTCTTGCGAGCGAGAGTTGAGTGCTGCTATTGAAAGTTTTCTACACTTTGGTGTAATGAAAAAAGGTAGTGAAGAAGGTAAAGAGGACCAAAACCACGCGGCAAAGGAATGAGAGTTTTTGTTCTGGCTCCATGTTGTGTCGTGGGGGGGGTAATGCTACAAAATCCCAAATTGTGCACCTGGTATGAATATTTAAGATACACAAGGATTAAATTATTTAGGTGGTGGAGGTGAATGATTCCCTGATATCCTGTTTGCCAAAACTCCAATCTGGATAAACCAAATCATTCTCAATACAACCTCTTCCAGCTTCTTTGAGTTATGTCCACAACAGTGAACAGTAATCAAAGATGTTTCTTCCCTCAACAGGTTGTTTTATTTAATTCATTAACAGACAAGAATAAAAACTAAACACACTTTAAATCTGAAGTTGAAATAACACAATGTAAAAATAATTGATGGAGACACTCCGGCACACAGACACACATGCACAACATCTCTCTCCTCCTTTTTAAACTAATCCCAGTTATACCAGTTCTCCAGCTTTCCTAAACCCTCAAAATGGACTGTGAGCAAAGTTTACTTTGTCTAATTTATCCAATTTGGGGAACTTAATCTGTGGAGGGGCTCCACGCTCTGCTGCCCCTGAGTCCCAACCTCACAGCTGAAGAATAAACAGTGTCGCACTTTCAGCACCGGAAACCACCAAACTTTATCAACAAAGGCTGGACGCGCAATGTATGTTATAGTCGACATTATTTCCACGGACATATCGAGGAAAAGTCAGATGCAGTGTTATGGAAGTTAATTGCCAAGCCAGAAAAAGAAAAAATGATCATCTATAGGGTGAAAAGTTTATTGTTACTTATTACACTGTGACAAGAAACCTATTTGTTGTAAGTTGTCAAGCTTTTCTTTTTATAACCTTGCTTGATAGATAGATAGATAGATAGATAGATAGATAGATAGATAGATAGATAGATAGATAGATAGATAGATAGATAGATAGACAGATAGATTGATAGATTGATAGATAGATCAGAGTTTTTATTTATTCATCTTGTCTCTCTCTCTCCTCCTCTCTGCTCTCATATTCCTTCGCTCCAAGTCTTCAAGCTCTTTCTCACGAACCTCCTTTCTTTCTGCCTGTCTCCCTCACCCTCTGTGTCTCTCACCCTCTGCCCCCACCCCCACCACGTCCATCTCTTCGTCCCCCACTGACTGCGTGTCTCCAGGTCTCCCTGATTGGTCATGGGGATTTCTCCTCGTCCTCCACCGCAGTGATCCTATGTGTGTGCGTCTGTCCACCTTGGCCGCTCTGCCGCGGGCACTGCCCTGACCGCGGGTGAGAAGCATCAGCTGCACGACGATGTCTCCCTTCCTCTCTCTTTAATGCACTGACTCACACAGACATGTACTTCTCATTCGTTATGTCCGCAGTCAGCCTCTTTAGCATGACAGAAAAACAGGCCAACAGCCAATAATGGCACCGCAGAGAAAGAGGGGAAACACGTAAATAATCTCCTTCCCCCTGAGCCCTGGAGAGCTCAGTTTTTCTAAGTCAGCTCAGTGTGCCTCCCCGGCCTGTTGGATCTGAGGCGAGAGGATTGTACCAACGTTGTGACTTTAAACAGGGAGGGAGTAAACAGCTGATATGATCTTCTTTTAGATCTTCTTTTATATAAGGAGCTGAGCTTTTGTTGAAACACAGCCCTGTTGTTCTGTGCTGGATAATGCCGTTTGTATAATTGTATACATCAGAAACACACAATTTAATATGAAACACGCAGAGTTTACTTTGATAAAACATCCTATAATTATCTAAATAACTAATTGTGTTTACTGACAGGAGAGGAGCTCAAAGAATCTTTTTCAACTTTTGGGATGAAAATGTTCACAGCTGTTTATTAACCTGACTGCAGCAACAGTCAGGAGGTTACAGTCTTGTAGTGTCTGTTAAAGGATACGAGTGGTGTCATTTCATATAGTCATTGTCTTTAAATCCAATTTAAAGACTAAAACCAGCAATAAATTGATCGTTCCAACAGATATTATGTATATATTTGTTAGTGTTGACCCATTCTCTTGGATAAGGTGACATTCTTCATTAAAGTGAGCATGGACAATGTAGCATATTTTAAGCCTGCTCTACTACATTGTTGTTTTGGGCAATAACAAAAATAATAGAATAGCAGCGGTCAACAGACTAGATATCCAACAAAATAAAAAATAAACTAATAGATCTGAATAAACAATAAATGCAATATTTTACGCTTTCACAGAGAATATTTTTTTAAAGCACCCATATAAACAATAGTAATAGTGGTTTGATTAAAAGTTCAGCATTTTGTTTTAAGGAACTTTACAGAGGAGACCAAACTGTGCTGCATCAACGTAAATCTAAACTTGACTCGTTTCTTTCTGAGTTTGCCTGTTAGTTTAATTTTCCATAGCGGAATGAAATCCCCACCAGAAATTCAGTTTAAATCTCGTGCTGCAGTCCGAAGCAACCAGTGGCTCCATGCTGGTGAGTTTTGACCCTAATATCTGTGGTTTTAACCCTGTCTGACATTCATAATCTCTATTATCTTTCAGCCTCTACTGGTCTGAGACCTCAGGTCTGAGACAGTAGGGGACCCGAGGCATAAAAAGATGCTCGTCACAGTCGCTTCTTAACAGATAAAATCAGTGACTGTATTGATGTTGGAGTTGCGCGTAACGGCTTTGTGTATGCGTGTGTGCGTGTTTATGTGTGTGGCGGGGGGTCTAACTGTCTGACACCTGCAGCTCTTCATACTCAAAATGCAAATCCGAGCCCCTCACCCCCTCAACGACCCCTCCCTCAATCCGAGGTTACTGAGCAACGACTTTCGTAAATCTAGATCAGATTTAAATAATACTACAAAAGTGAGTGTCGACAGCACGAAACACAGAATTTAAAGCTGTTTTCTGGAAAAAATACAAGAGGGAAATTTGATCCGGATTATGTGAAGGCTAAGATACTCCGCAAAGTCTCCTCCAACCATGGAAATGGTTACTAGATATATCATGTTTAGATGACAGCTTTACATGAGTGGCTGCTTGTGAGTTTTTAAGGCCTGCACAAATGATTATTTTCATTTTGAATTAATCTGTCGATATGTTCTAGATTAACTGATTTGTTGTTTGGCCTATAAAAGAGTCAGAAGACGGCAAAAAATGCTGATCAGTATTTGTCTAAAGCCCAAGATGACGTCCTCAAATGTCTTGTTTTTATCCACAACTCAAAGATATTTTGTTTACCGTCAAAAATGAGTAAAGAAACCAGAAAATATTGTTAACAAACTACAATATTACGTTATTTCTTTAAAAAAATACTGAAACTGGTTATCAAAATACGTTGTGATTTATATAACTGACAACTGATCGACCACTTTGAACGTTTTACGAAATAAAATGCTGATACAAAACTCCCTCAGTACATCATCGCTAGTAATTCTACAGATTATAATCACATTAATTTTAATGACAATCTGGAGAATTGGAGAAAATGCTCTTCTTCTTAATAATAACTATTTACTGTTTAGCATATAATCAAGCAATCTGTGACAGCTCAGAAAGAAAGATGCTTTAGGAGAGAAAGATGTCAACTGGCCTTGCCAAGCGTTGAGTAAATGTATGTTCAGTGAAACAAAAACAAAAGAAACCGCCGACTGCCTGAAAGCAGGTGCAAGCCGCCGTGTCAGCGAGCATCTGCCTGACACGGAGTGCTGACGTGAACGAGATGCTGAATCGTTAACCAGCTCTGAGGATGCGGCCGTGCAGCTGAGCCCGACCTCTGACCTCGCCGCTGGGGGCTACTTCACAATGTATCCCTGTGGGGAAACAAGTAAAGTGGTGCATTATTTGCATTGTTGTAAGTGGAGTGTGGAGTAAAGGAGGAAAAGCACCTGTTTCACTGGGTACCACATTTGCACTCTGGGGATGTTGGTGATGCCCTTTAATGTAACCCAGCTCTCCAGTGCCACCCACTGGCTGGTAAAGGGAGCACAACACAGCAGCAGAGCGAAGGAGAGCTACAGCCTGTGTGAGCGGTGAGATCACACACTCTATTATTATTATTAGTGACATTTTATCAGTACTTGTTGCTGGTTTGATGTCAAGGGAATCACTCTGTGTAAAAAGGTGGTGGGGACTTGAAGGTTCAGGTGGCACTGGATGAGGACAGAGTAGATAATCACAGCAGGAAAATAACTGCATCAAAATGTATTTCATCTTATTTGTTAGTTAGTTTCTTGGTGCATGCTAGTTTTTTTTTTGTTTTTTTTTTTTGTCTCCAGTGTAAATGACACCTACTATCCTCTCATGAAGCATCCTGACATTTTCAAACTTGCCTTTGAATCAACTCAGTCAAGCAGCGCCACCCAGTGGTCAAAAGCTGGTGTGGTCCTGAGGACACCGGGTGGATCAGACCTCAAAAACATTTTTATGTCGTTTTCATTAAAAAATCTTCGAGATATGATTAAGCTTAATTTTTCTTTCAAAAATATCTTGTATGAGACTCTGATATGATGATTTTTATAAGTATTTTGTTTGTAAAGACTCAGTTCTAAATGCCTACTATTAAAAACATGCTTTCTTGGAACTTGGCACAATGCAGCCTACTGAAAGCTTTAGTTTTGTATTTATATGAATGAAGTCGTCACGGCATCATTCCCATCTGTTGGAGCTGTAGTACGTTATGTCCAACGTCTCTCAAGCCAACTTGGCTTCGTTTTGGATCACGCAGCTTTGGATCGTGTTGCTTTTTCCGTGTCCGCACTGCGCGCGCGGTGCACTTGTGCCATCCCACACGTCAAGTCAGCCGACATTTTCATTTCCGGTGCGATATTTCACAACAAAATCGACCAGAACCAATGTTGTGGCTGTTGGGTGGCATCTTATTTTGAAAGACGAACACTCATCTCTGTGTTTGCTCTCCGCTCCACATCGAGCTTGACGAGGAGACTCAACAGGTGCCAAAAATGAGTGTGCAGCAGAAGTGACAGTGAGCTGAGAGGAAAAGGCCTGAGTGAAATAAAATGATATGAAAATAAGATAACAGTAAGTTCTGTGTGCTGCTGTAACTGAATGACGTATTCTTTTATTTTCCTTTTATCAGAAAAAAGTTGCCCAATCATCTGACCTCTGACCCACAATCAACATGCGGTATTTCAACCTAAAGTGAAATCCCCTCTCAGTCTAATGAACAAAGGCCTTCATTTGTGCACTGTCTTTAGGCGATGTGACATAAGAAGTCCTTTTACCTGTAACTGTCAGGGTCATACTGTTGCACTGATGCTGTGAGATGTTTTAAATGCTTTACAGCTGGGGAGTAATTGTAAAACGTATCCCATGATTAAACCAATTCAATAAACACTCCAGGGAACTGCTGTCTTTATTTTAAGGTTTTGGAAACTCAGTTGTCCCATAAGTGAATGTCTGGATTAGTGATGAGAAGGCTGAGAGCAGCTGGATTTAAGGTTAAACACTCGACCACGATCAGGATTAGATTAAGTTACTAATAAATCTGTGTCTTAATAACAACCATATCAAAATATTTTGTCCTTTAAACGTCCCCGGCTTGGCCCACCTTTGACTTCAGGAACATGGCGCACGTCTTGAACTTCAACCTCGGATATTTATTCAGCCTCGTTAATCTGTTTGACGAAATGCAAATCCATCACTCAAAACTCTCGCGATACATGGCGCCGATATATTAGGGCGGATGGCGTGGGCCTCGTCCACTTGGAGGGGCGTTGGGTTTCCTTGAGGACCGTGGTGAGGTTTTTGGAACAGTCAAGGGTCTCAAATCTGCAACCATGTCGGACGCGGTGATTAGTTTCATGAAGGACTTTTTGGCCGGTGGTGTCGCCGCTGCCATCTCCAAAACAGCTGTCGCTCCCATTGAGAGAGTCAAGTTGTTGCTGCAGGTAAAGTAATTGAGCAACGCATGGCCGCGTGATTACCGCTTTGTGCGTAAAGTGTGCGTAAAAGTTGGGCTACTGATGAACCAAACAGTCAAACGCAAATCTGGAGTTTAAAAAAAAGAATTGGAATGTGCAGTGTGTCAGTTAGGAATGCTTGGTGCGTAATGTCAAGGGGCAAGTGAGCGGTGCCGCGTCAACGTGGGGATGGTTTTACGCACCGGCTATGATGGCAATGACGACAAGGTCCTAATAGGCAGCCTGGCAATAAAAATGCCTTAATACAGGGTTATGAGCCACTGGTGCGTTTCTTTGGCTGATTGTCACTCCAGCATAACGGGTGACCGCGGTAATCTTTAGTGAAATTGAATTTCTAAATTTAACTCCAAGACTGTAATCTAATACACTGCTGATTCTCAAGTGACAGCAGTGTACATCTAGAGGGCGATCACACGCAGCTATGCCGCGCAGCAAAATGTCACACACTAAAGAATATTATTAAAGTTATTAAAATGGAATAAAAATGTGTATTCTGTTGGGACAAAAACAGGCATGACAGGTCCCCTCCCAGAACGTTTTACAAGAGAGTTCTTCACATTTTTGGATCGTTCCACGCGTCTTTTTTTGGGGGGGTTTCAACTGCCTTTGTTTACAGGTCCAGCATGCCAGCAAACAGATCACCGCAGAGATGCAGTACAAGGGAATCATTGACTGCGTGGTCAGGATCCCAAAGGAACAGGGCTTCATCTCCTTCTGGAGAGGCAACCTGGCCAACGTGATCCGTTACTTCCCCACTCAAGCCCTCAACTTCGCCTTCAAAGACAAGTACAAGAAGATCTTCCTCGGTGGTGTGGATCCAAAAACGCAGTTCTGGCGCCACTTCGCTGGCAATCTGGCCTCTGGCGGTGCCGCTGGTGCCACCTCCCTCTGCTTCGTGTATCCTCTGGACTTCGCCAGGACAAGACTCGCTGCCGACATCGGCAAAGGCGCGGCCGAGAGAGAGTTCACCGGTCTTGGAAACTGCCTCACCAAGATCTTCAAAACCGACGGCATCAAGGGTCTCTACCTCGGGTTCAACGTGTCAGTGCAGGGTATCATCATCTACAGAGCGGCCTACTTCGGATGCTTCGACACAGCTAAAGGTGCGCACACCTGCTCGGTGTGACTTGCGTGTTTCTCATCGTGAGTTTGTGTGTTTTCTCACGACTTAACTCCTTCTCCATCCAGGTATGCTGCCAGACCCCAAGAACACGCACATCGTCGTCAGCTGGATGATCGCCCAGACTGTCACCGCCGCTGCTGGCATCATCTCGTACCCCTTCGACACAGTCAGACGTCGCATGATGATGCAGTCTGGACGCAAAGGAGGTGAGCGTCACTCGTCGCGTTCTTATTGTCTGGCACAGATTGCGCATTTTACGCGTGTGTCCATGAACATTGCGCGTCACCATCCCCATCTGTCTCCCTCTCCGCAGCTGACATCATGTACAAGGGCACAATCGACTGCTGGAGGAAGATCTTCAAGGACGAGGGAGCAAAGGCCTTCTTCAAGGGGGCCTGGTCCAACGTCATCAGAGGCATGGGCGGTGCCTTTGTGTTGGTGCTGTACGACGAGATCAAGAAGTACACATAATAAACTTTCTCATCTCACAGTCCCCGAAGGAAAGCCTTCACGTTGTTTAAGTCTTAAGTCATGTGATCGAGTGATAACAGCTTGTGGTGTATTAAAATGTGGGCATGCACCCCTCTGGTAGGAGCCGGGTCGCCATGCCTCTTCAGAAATCTGTATATATCCCATCTACGACGTGTCAAAAAAAAAAAAAAAAAGCCCAGCCAGTGTTGCAGTGAAGATGTGATGATACAAAGGATGACATCACTACCCTTCATATGCTCTTCATGTTAGAGTCAGTTTGTGAAGCAGTCGCTGAGGCCCATGTGTTGTTATGTTGTGACCACTCCTGACCCATGTGTCCCACCTCGCACATTATTTTATTAAGAATAAAAATACTTATTAGTCTATCAGTCCTGTCTTTCTGATGCATGTACCCGTTGTCGTGGCAACCTGTCATCACCTGCAGTCAAACAGGCAACTTTTCCCAGCAGGCATTTTGAGTTCTGCTCTGTCCAAGTGTTGTGGTATGTCATGAATGACACAGTGTCACAGTGAGACAGTGTGCACAACAACTGAAGCACCTGAATGACATCCAGCCATCGTTCCATTAATTTTGGTTTCAGACTTCAATATGTCCAAATGTCTCCAGAGAAAATCTTTAAATTGGACAAATGACATCCAGGAATTCCAACCCAATTTCCACTTGACACAGATCTGAAATATAACAAAGCTGAGAGGCTCATAACACATTTTAAGAAAAATGTGCAAAAAAGTACCATTAAATATTTGGAGTAGTTTCATATACTCCCCTAAGTACAAACTAGCTGTGTAACCGCAGACTGTTAAGAGATGTAAAAAACAAAAACAATAACAGCTTTATTTCAGAAGGAACAAATAAAAACGGAATGCCACAATAATATTTCAAATATATTTATTTCTCATTGATTACAAACATAAACATAACAACTCTCTCTTGCATCATTAATTGTACAAATGTGAGAAAATGAGGGCAACAAAAGCAAATAAAGATTTGAAGACTTACTAGAAACATCGCTCACTGAAATATTAAACAACTAATTGTTCATTATGTCATCATGGCTTTTGAAGAATAAGCAATACGTTGTGCAACAATACAGCAAGCTAAGTACTGCTGAGAGTTATTGCAGTATTTAGAAGCCACAGTTCAACTGATTTGAATTGCATTACAATAGCTCTGAGCGTCATTTGCTATATTTCATCACCGAGCGGAAAACAATCCATTTTGTTTATATTGTATAAGCATGACAACACAAATGACTAGTATGTTGATGAAGTCAGTTTATTTTCAGCTTAGTACCTTCCAAACTGACCCCTCAGTGATGACCAGACACCAACGATGCCGCTAAAGGGAGCCAGCGACGTGCTTCTTTAAAACAGCAGTGTTCTCAGCACCAGGCTGGTCGGGCTGCACCCAGTTTTTTGGACCTGGGAACGGGTTTGCTGGCCGAGTCACTGGTGGTGGAAGACGAGCTGTGGTGTGCAGAGCTGACTGGCCTGGAACCTGCTGGTGTGGACAACAGAGAGATATTTCTATCTCTAGAAAAACAATTCAACAAGTACATTAATTCAAATAACATTTAAAAAGGATAAACAACAATAAGTCAATGGGTCAGTCTTGCCAGTATCAGTCATCCACAGCCACATTTAACAGTCTGAAAGTCTTCTGTTAATTAAGTCTCTGCAGCCATCTGATGGCAGCAGGTCAGACAGTCTCAAGTGATAAATCTGCAGCCTTCAGTCTGAGAGGAGCATCGCAGTGCGCTGCCACACTGATCCTCTTCATTTACCGCAATTAATCGTCACATGGAACACAGGTGCTTTTCTGTTGTGCTGCTACCTCTCAAAAAGGATAATCTCAGCCCTCAGAAGAAGGCACGTGTTTATCATTTTAATATTTTTCTAAAATGTTTGGTTGAGGACCTTCTATAAGCTTCAGCTATCATACTGTCGAGGGGATATAAGTGATATAAAACGTGCACGTTACCTGAGTGTGTCTTGCTGACAGACCTCCCTTTCTTAGTGGAGGACACACAGACTGGGTACGATGGAGCTCCTTGGTATCCAACTTGTCGCTGGTAGTCTGCCAGCTGTTCTGCGCGCTTTAGGCCAGGTGTAGGCTTGACGGACTCCAGCCTCTTAAGAAAAGCCTCAAAGAACCAGAACCAGAACATGTTTTACCTGGTAAGTAATGCTTACAAACATACTACAAACGCTTACTCTCCTAGCACATTGTTAAAGCCAACATGACGTGCATCACTGACATGATCAGTCATTTTAGCTTGGAATGATGTCAGTAGGGCCGTCAGGCATGTCTCCTTTTTTTACATTCAAAGCTTCTATTATTTTTCTAAAAAAGAACATTTCTAAATACTACAAAATTCTCAATTTGAATAAACTGACACATCAGATTAAATGTAACATGACCAAACAAATGCAGATACATAACATCTATCTGTTTGTTTTGGAATGACTTAAGTAATTTATTGTAATTGTGTTTGAACCATTGTACATTTCTTGTTTTGCGGTTGTTTAAATGTATTTTGTGTTGTTTAAATGTAATATGCTGTTATATTATTGCTAGATTGCCCCATTAAAACAGGTGTGTGTCTCCCTTTGTGAACAGCAAGCAGGAGAGGAAACAGATTTTTACCTACGGTGGAAAATTGTTGTTTTCGAAAGGCTAAATGACAACAAATGTGGGAGAATATTTCATGAGATACAATCATTTTGTGAATCTTTGGAAATGATCATATCCACCTTTATCAATCAGTTAAGAATTTTGGACTTTAAAATGCTCTGATGAGTTATTAGAAATTTTTGGATCACATAAGTCAGAAACTATCTTCAGCAGCCACCACAGTGCTCTAATTCTAATACTAATAATATTAACGATCTACTAATAATGTAGAAATGCAAAAAAAAAGAACATTCAAACGGCAATGTTATGAATGAAGCTTTGAACAACCAGTACAGCCCTGGATGTGGGCATACTATGAGGTCAGTGTCAAGAGCTTTCTTGAGAGAGCCATCCATCAATTTGAATTTGAAGTGCTTCATCATATGTACTCTTAATGCAGCAAGGCTCAATGATGAGCATTGTGTGAATGTTGAGTGTTGTGTGAATAATGTCCTTTCTAGCATTTCACTTATTATACCATTTGCTGAATTTTACTGTCTTTAAACCAACAAAAACACATAACATTTAAAAAAGTGCTTTATCATTGATAAATATTTGCACACATACTTGATTGGAACAGACAGTCCTCATTCTACATAATCCCAATTGAATATGTTCCTTTACAGCAAACACAACCAAACAGCATGTGGTGTAGACAAGTTCCTGAATGTCATACATGCAGTCAGACACCCACACGCATGCTGTGCAGAAACGCATCAGTAGGCAGAAACCCCTCATGAAGCAACACAACAGGCAAAAAGCTCCACAGTCAAGAGACTGTTCTACTAAAGTTCACAAGTGCTCCTGAGGTCACAAAAAGACACTGCATGCTTCTAATGGCAATCAGACTGGTCACCTACTGTATTTCCAACGTATGGGTGATTTAAAATCTTTTCAGAATAAATCTATCCCTCCCTATTAACATCACTTATTTGATGGAAAATTAATATTTAATATTTAATGGACCAATCTCGAAATACAGAGTTGTAGCTCTACTTGTGCAGGACTAACGGGGTGTCTTACATGCGTGATGTGTGGGGTGGATACACTGATCACACGGCAGATTCAGTTACTTCACTCTAAGAATAGAGAAGGCACAGAAAAAGCACCCCTGAAAACGCAGAGAGATTGACTCAAGAGAGCGAACAGTCTGTTCTAGGAATGACTGAGACACATTCCCACATAAAAAAAACCAAAACAACAACAATCAGGATCAATGTAAGATCTCTAATCAGCAATTACAGCAAAAATATGTGTGATGATAACAGTGACGAAAGGAATGCATTTTTTCTGTCAACACCTAAAACACCTGTCAGAGGAGTCAATTAATCTCTGCGGTAGTGCTATAGTTTCATCAAATCAACACAGCTGCTTTGGTCGCCCTGTGTTTCTATTGTGAAGTGGTCAAGCAGAGTTAATACATGGGGTGAGAAGCTAAAGCTGCAGATGCCGACCTGTCTCATAATGTCACTCTGTGGTGCTGCTGCAGGCCTGCCACCTGCTGCCATCTGTCCAAGTCCATCCGTGTCTGCTTTCAGGGGTGGCACTGTTACTTACTAGTACCTCTCAAACTATAGCGTCCTTCTATAGATGGCAACTTTAGAGGGAAATAGCTTCTAATACAATGAGTGATATAACAAACAGACCAAGAGATCAGAATATTCAAAGAGCCAGCAGCAGTTATGTATTTCAGCGCAAGTTTAGATGACTAATTACATAATCATGCAAATGAGAATTCTGGAAACTCTTCTACAAACACGACAGCCCCACGTGTACCTACCACCTGCTGCTAAATCAATTTACTTTTTCTTTTTTTTTTTTACAGCAGCAAATGAATAGATTTATTTTGAGGTTAATTAGTACTTTGCCCTTGTTTACAGCTCAATATAGTGACAGTCACAGAAGTAAATGCCATGTGGAAAAGGTCTCAGCTGAAGGTTTGACTTGGTCTCTATGGATGGATGATATAATGCTTGAGCATAGGAATCACTTAGACATGAGTTACATATTGATAACAGTGACCGGAGAAACCTTTAAGTTGAAGCAGCTACAAGGAACATGTGCTTTGATTTGGAAACGTGTAAAAGAGAGATCTATTTTTCTTTGTACAAACAGTTGTGAGATCCCTCTTCTTGCTGATGGCCTTGTGCGCTTATGTAGATCATAAAGAGGCATTAGTACTAAATTAAGACAGCTTCTTAACCTGCTAAAAGTTGCTTGTCGATGTTTAAAAACAGGGAATTAGAGTGACAGGAATACATATGTACTTTGAATATTGATCTACACAGGAGATCAAACTCACCAGGTTCTCCCGCTCGATGCGTTGCTGTTCCCGCTGCCTGTTGAGTGCACTGTGAGACAGGCGATTGAGTGGTGAGTTGCTTGTCATGTGGGCTTTTTTCCCTGCTTTACTCCCTGGTCGTGGCCCTGGAGAAAGACGTGAAAGTGCCCGAAGAAGTCGCTGGTTCTCATGATCTATGGATCGGACCTCTTCATTGGTGAATGAGTAGTTCTTCCTGTTTCTTCCTTCGGAACCATGGAAGACCAGTTTACCTCCAAGCTGGCTCACGGAACTGAGAGAGTCTGATAGGTAAAAGGGATACTTGTTACAGTATCTTAAGTCTGAGACTTACTGTGTTTGGTGCAATGTTTTTTTTTTTTTTTTTTGATTGAACCAAGTGTGGTGGATATGTTGTTTATGAAACCACTAAAATATGGGGAAAAAATAAACACACGCAAAAAAACATATCCCTAAACATTGTGATGCCAGCATTTATAACTTAAATGGATATCTAATTTATATCTTAATATCTGGTTAAAGCTTAAGAATCAACATGCTCAGCAGCACAATTTGCCTGTTATGTAAGGAAAGATCTGTTGATGTTTGGTGCAAACATACATTAAAAACTTATTGTCGCAAAAATGGAGAGTGTGTTCAAGTGCATCACCTGTGGCTATAGAAACACGCAGGTTTACCGGTCTCCCTAAAGAGAAAAGGCTGTTTGTTACATGATTCAATTAAGACTAAAGATGAAGTCTATTAATGTCTTGTTCCTCAATACTGAATGCCTATATGATATGATCATTTAAGGGGTACATTTTTTCGTAAAATGCTCGGCATTTCTTATGAGTTCTTGTGGATGCATTAGGGGTGGAAACAAATTAAAGTGTTTTAAAAACAAGTGTAGATGCACCATGATGCATCAAAATGTGTATCTTCCAATGCGCTTTTCTTAGTCCGACCACTTGCTACTTTCAAAACATGGCATATCTGTAATGATCCATAAATAAAATAAACAGAGGAATTGACTTCTTTTTTCTTTGCTCATGCTCACCAAAACTCAAGATGTATCTTAGAACATCCATCACGTTTGTACATCTAACTTGTTCCCCCTGGCAATCATTATTTTGAGAACACACAGTATTTTTTTTAAGTATTTTTCTAACTATTTTTTGACATTTTATATACCAAATGATTATTTGTTAAACCACAAATCTGTTCCCCAAAATCTGATTGATAATTAAATAATCATTGGTTGCAGCCCTAAAAAGACAAGAGCATAGCAAACATAACTAACAAACAAGAAGGCCACAAGTTTACATACACTCATCTTCATCTGGATCTGAATCCTCATCCTGATGTAAAGTGCCAAGGCCACTGGAGGGCACACTCTCCTCCTGCTGCTGCTCTTTAAGGCTTCCCTCTTCAGCCTCTGTGCGGTTCAGGTCCAGTGACTGGAGAAGGCTGGAGTCGGGAGAGGAGAGGGGGCTCACATCTGTTATTGTATCATCTGACTCCTCTTTATGGCTGGCAGGCACATCCCTAGTCCTTGCTGAGCCCACTGGGATCCTGCTCCCTCCAGGGGACAAAGAAGACTTGTTGGGCCTGGGAAGGTTGGCGGAGTCTAAACTGCTTCTCCTGTTGCTGCTGCTACAGGAGCTCTCTGAGTCTGCATCCATGCTGGCCTCGGTTGAAGTCGGGGATGGACTTCGGTTGTACCGACTTCTTATCCGTTTTTTAGGAGTTTGTTTATTTCTCCCTTTGGAGTGTTTGGCATTGGATGATAAGATTTCTTCCTCAGACTCATTTGGACTCTGGCTGTACACATCCTTATCATCTGCCTCTCTCGCCCCAGCCGACAAAGCCATAAATGTCCCCTTAGACATTTTCGAGTGCAAATCAAAGTCTTCTTCGCCATCACTACTATTATTGACGACTTTATCTGATGTACACGAAACAGATATGCTGGACTCCCTGTGCCGCTCTTCCTCACCTGAATGACAGCTGTTCTCTTTCCTTTCTGCTCTGCTGCTGCTATTGTTTTTGACCGGCTTCAGGTGTTTTTGCGTCCCATCCGTCCTCGGAGACCAAGCCCCTTTTGTATCTTTTGTCTGTTTTGCATGTAGCCACTCATGTCCTGGCTTGCTTTGCTTATCTTTCCCTATCTTTTTCCCATCACCTCTGCCGACGCTGCTATCATCACAATCACTATCGAAAAAGGAATGATCCACTTCGCCTTCGAGATCACTGGGGTTGAACATGGCAGTCTTCTTGAACACACTGAACCTGTAAGACAGTGGCAGGCAAGATTTAGTGTGGTGTTAAATTAAAAATCAAAGAAGTCATGTTAAATTACAGACATTTAACATTAGAAGCCGTGCCACGATGTTGTAATTGGGATACCTCCATTGGGTTTCATTTTGTTCCATACAACATCAAAATAACATCTGCATTGATGAGTGCAACTAATACTCATCTTTTGGGGGCAATGTTTTAGTGGATATTAGGGAGTAAAATATTCCAATATTGATACTGATGCATTTTTTGCAATAATCCTTCAAATGCAGTTATCTAACATTTGTGACAAATATGTGTAATGAAGAGAGATATTCTAGAGTTTAACAAAACTCTTTGCTTAAATAAACATATGCACTGAGATAAAGGTAAAATTCTCGTGGAGTTTAATACAAGTCTTTTTTTCTGCATTATAATCCCTGAATAATAAAAAAATAACTATCGATAGATCATTCAGAGGCCAAAATCGGATGACAATATCAACCATCAGATAAGTCATTTGGGCTTTAGCATTTATCTTTGTGTCATGATCTGGTGAGATATCAGTTTCTACTTTTCAAGCTGTTCTTATAGCCTGCTTTACCACATAAATTCATTGCATGTTGGCAAAAATGTATTCAAACTTGATGCAGATGGTCTCGGGGATAGATAACACATCTCAAAGTAGGTTGCAGGAACACTATTTTACAAACCAGGAAGCCTAATGGAAACCAATGGCTGCAGGGAAAGTGTAAATTGAAATATGAAAAAAAGGCACAATGAGATGCCTTTGATAATGCTTAGAAAATGTCAAGTTCATGATTTGTAGTAAGGGAGCTAAAGTTTAAATATATTTGTATTAGTCTATTCGTATTACTAAGTCTGGTCCTTTTAAGAAATCTAGCCCATCTTTAAATCATAACATACACATAGGCAAGGTGGTGTGTATTCAAACTGATAGCTAGCATAACATGGTCCAACTGTACGTGTAGCTAACTTTAACTAGCTGAATGGTTACAATTTCTTACCCGGCGGAGGGTCTCACGATTAGATAAGATGTTTCAGAGGAAGAGGAGCTGTGTGAACCTGTTTAAAGAGGGTGTATTCCTGCTGGGAAGACGAGCGCATAAATGGCAACGCTGAATTAGCGGTTCAAATTAAAATCTCCGTTAGCGGGCCACATAGCTGCAGCTGTCTGCTGTGAGCGTGACAGTACTTAGTAACTATGCAACGTCACTTCCTGACAACCGTTGCTGCGCTGTGGAGCTCTACTGTAGTGTCTCGTGCGTAAAAGCAACTCGACAACAACAACAACTACAAAAGCGGCATGTTAAAAATACTATTCTATACTATAAATATATATAATTATATATTATATATTCATTTTATGCATATAAAATCGATACATATATTTTTCTGTCTCGTTAAATTTACAAATATTGTGTAAGTACTTAGACGAAAAAAATAGACAATTATACTATACCTATATATATATATATATATATATATATATATATATATATATATATATATATATATATATATATATATATATATATATATATATATATACACACAACTATACTATACCTACTCAGGCTCCATTTACAACCACAATGCAATATTGGGGTTAATTTGACATATACCTTATAATACATGTGACTAGTTAGTCAGCTGAACAATTGTTTGTTTTTATTTCTATTGAAGGAATATCATTATCACAGTCTTATATTTTGACTAATTCTTGACTAATGAGCACCTTGTCAGCACTATATGCGAAGTGCAATAGCTTTACCATTACAATAGTAAACAGACGCCAATTAAAATTTGTTTGTCTTCAAACTACTACTACTGCTACTTAGACATATTCAGAATTAGAACTAGCAGAAGAATAGACATGAGGTCAGTGTAGTTTTTCTTGGGGATCTTTTATGCCTAAGTAACTGCTCCCCCTAGTGCATACTCATTAACAAGAAAGGGGATTATCTGAAGGCGCGTCCCCTGACATCGCAATTTGTCACGGGCTCTCTCTTAATAACATTGTTAGACCTAGAAGTGACACACACAAACGAAATACCAATGTCCTGGGACAATAGGACGAGGGTGAATCTATAGTATGAACCTGTGTCTGGTCACTGTCATACCATTTACATGCCAATGCAGGATGGATAGTGATGGGAATTGAATGGGGGTATTTCTGTCTCAGTCTCATGCTTACACAATCAGGCCATGGATGAGGGGGACAATACGTTTCAGCAGTCTGAGCTCTCAAGATTTTAAAAGAAAATTCGCATTTTATTATGCCTACTGGTGAGATGAGAAAAGCATCCATTTGACTCTGGTTGTGAAAACTCAATTACAGGCAGTGATTGTTTTCCAATAATGGGCTTCGTCAGAGGGATCATTACAGATCAGACAGCTTCTTCTCTACAAGCGGTTCTCAGAGTGGGAACAAGGGGCGACTGGGGGTCCTTGAAAAAGTTTCCAGGGGGTCCACAGCAAAATGAGGATTAGTGTAATTTCACTGTAATTTATTCAGTAGCAAATATAAAGTATGTATATTACAAAATGCATAAGAATGAGACTAAATGTATCTTTCTCTGCTCATAAAAAAGTAGGCAAGGTTCTCACCCATTTCATTTGTTGGTTTGTCAGCAGTATTACATAAAAACTTGGGTCTTGGCCTGGAATTGACCCGATTAACTTTTGGCGTGGCTCCTGATAAAGGGACGGATCCAGGAATTACTTTCCTCTTTTTTTAACACTGTGACACAGGATATTTTTGTTCATTTCTCACAGAATAAATCATGAATGTTGATGAAAAAGATCAGCTTTATTTAGCTGGCTGGTATCTATGAGTGAGAGTAATTTTATGTGCGTCCTAGATCTGGTGATCCTAAATTAGCGGTTTAGCAGGTAAATTTAGAGTGCTACAGGGCTATGAATTTTGATATCAGATCCGGCTTGATTGAATTAAAGGGGACTGTTGGGCTTTGGTTAGGATCTGTGTTATTTGGTTGTCTGTAATGGAGCTGCAAATAATAGTTATTTATTGTTTATAAAATATAAACTATAAAATAGTTTGAAAATTTCTGCAAAGCCAAAGTTGAGGTCTTCAAATGTCTTGTTTTATCTGATCAGCAGTCGAAAGCCCAAAGAAATAAAGTTTACTGCGAAAAAAGTATAAAATTGCTTACGGTATAATTTGAGCATCTGGAGTCCACTGGAGAAGATTTGGATTAATTTTCCTTTTTTTCCTTTTCAAAAAAATGGCCATAACAATGACAAAATGTTTTCTCATCAGCTATATGTCAATTATTTCAGTTACAGTCTGTAACTTTTAAACATTTGAATACAGAAAGAAGAAAAACTGAGGACACTTTAAAATTTGTCATTAAATAATGGCAAGTACAGAAAGTTCAGTACATGACATGATCAGTTTCTCTTTTCAGTACAGAATTACATCCATCTCGAGTCGCCTTTGTTGCTAAAACAATAATTTATGCAGGATTTGACCAAGCGGAACATTAACATTTAGCATTATTACAAAGCTTACTCAAATTTGCCACATTGGGTGCATTTCTATAAAACAACCACATTTGTAGATGCCTTTTAAATGCCAAATGACGTGTGTCCAAAAGGCTGTGAGAGCTCAGATGGTCTTTGGCCTCTGAGGCAGACACAGATTATAATATGCAGTCTGATCCCAAAAATCTGGTCCTTTCCAGCCGCACCAGCCCTGAAAAAGACAACAAACAAACATACATTCAGCACTGTGCAGGCCACGAAAGTGTACACAATACAGAGACACATTCAGGTGTTTTATTACAGTTACCTTGTCTGTGATAATCTGTAAATCCTCTGCTCCGGTGTAATGTGGATCTAAGATGAGATAGCGGATCTGCCCGGTGGTCTCGCTCCATGCTACACCGAGAATAGTGTGAGCCAAAACTCCCCCTCCTACAGACAGACACAAGTGACATGAAGACACCCCCTGCATTTATCTGAGGGAAAAGCTACTACTTATTATGTAAAAATACTCAAATGTTGTGGTTAGTTGTTGTAATTAAAAGACAAAAATGCTTGTAAAATATGAAAGAAAAGTTCTGAAAGAATCCCAGTTTACCAATCATGACAGGAGTCCCTTCAGTAAGGAAGTGGTTTGCCAGTTCTCTTCCTTTGGAGGCCAACTCAGAGCCTTGACTACAGAGTAGAAACATTCATCATCAGGTAAACCCAAACAATATGTACACCATCATCGCACAAGGTGCTCTCCACAGGAATCATACAACGCACCTCACAAACATGATCTTGGAGGTGACCTCGAGCAGCTGGTTCAGAACAGCCTGAACCTCGATGGATCCGATCCACTGTCGTGATCCGACAAAAGACTTCTGTTTGTCCCCGACATCCACCAAAGCCTGGAGAGGAGAGAATTGGACATTTCTATAGTATTGTGACTGTTACACAGTGCATCATATCTACAGAACCAGCACCACTGTTCTGTACCTGTTGGATCTCCTTATGTGTGGGCACAGGCCGCTCTGTGTAGCCTTGCTGCTCGAACCAGGAGCAGATGGTCTGGAGGGAGCGATAGGCACAGCCCCAGCCGTTATCATCCATGTGGTCCTGCATGTAGTGGTGGTAGCTGTAGATCCCCTGGACCATGTACACCTTGAGAAAGACATTTCAAGGTGACTAGTTCTCACAAAGTACATCTAAGTATCTACCTTTGAAATAGGAGCTAGAAAGGGGAATGTGAAACACTTTAAAGGCCCCCAAATTATGCTCATCTTCAGGTTCATACTTAATAATAATTATAATTGAATCAATTTTTAAAACCTCTATTCACTCGCTGTCTGAACGATCATTTTTCGCGCCTCTTGCTTTAAAGCTCCTCTTTCGAAAAGTCCAGTCTGCTCTGACTGGTCAGCTCTCACAAAGCCCAGCAGGCAACATCTTCCACATAGCTCTGCTGTTTTTTTTATTTTGCAACCACAGCCATGCTGTGGGATTTAGCTGAGGGTGTTGACTGTAAAGTTGTAACTTCACAATCTTACTGAAGTCCTAATGGCTCATCTAAAGGCACAGTTTCTGAATATGGGCTTTACGCATTTTCATTCTTTTACAGTACTAATGAAGCACATAGACCAACTTTATAATCAAAAAATACATGGAAATCTCACTTTCTACAATATGGGACCTTTAATTTGGTGGTAAGCCGTACCTTTCCGTTGTCCAGAGTGGGATGTGTAAGGGCCAGGTGAGGGTTTCGTAGGTAACCGTCTTTGTAGGGCTCGTTGGGAAAGTGGTAAGCATTGGCCTTTCTGAAATAGGGCCAGTCATCTTGCAGCTCAAACTGTTGATGCAGTTCCTAAAAAGACAGAGATTTTGTGTAAAATAACATATTGTAAAATAAGTCAGGGGCAAAAATAATGCATGTTTCTTGCACAGTTAATTGGATCCACTGTCCATTGGATAAACAAATACGAATCTGTGTGCCACATGTTTTGTTAAGAGATAATAACAAATTCACAACAAATTCAGTGTCTGGGGGCTATGTGTTGGCTGCCTTCAATTCTGGATTTGTTAGCCTCACCTTACGTTGTGTCTCTAGCTGGCTGTCAGGCACTCCTGCTGGGTAAACCACGGTCACAAGTCCTTTTGGCTCTGGCAGGAGGAAGTGAAGCGGTTCAGGCACCAGCAGCATCGTCCCCTTCATGTGCTGCAGGATCACTTTCTCCATCTCACACAGCTGATGAGTGAGCGCCTCCACCAGGCGTTCACAGGCACTACAGCGACAGATACAAATATTTCACAGTGAGCAGAACTATTTATGGTCACAGCTGGTGGTGAGTTTGGTTAGTAAGAGCAAATCTAACATTTTTAAGGTGAGACATACTCTTTGATTGTGTCGTTGCAGGCGGTGCGGATCACACAGTCCATGGGAAGAGTTGTAGAGAGGAAGTGGGATTTCTGGATGGCTCTGGTGAGGATTGGGGGTGGAAGTGGGCCAGTCGTTGTTGCCTCCATCATCAGGTGAAGGTTTATGATGCTCTGAATAACAAGTGTGAAATTACATTCAAGCACAAGCACACACAGACACCATAAAGACAACAAAGCATAGGTGAATATCCTTATTATATAATTAATATAACCACTAAGATGCTGTGGCAAAGAAAAGAGAATAAAAATGATTTTTAATTAGCATATTAGTTCAGAATAATACATACAATAACAATACACATACAATCTTAACATAAAAAAACATGTACCTACCACTGATGAACTTTTTTTGTTTTTCTTTCTTGCAGATCTCTTGCCTGTGCTCTCTTGTTCATCCGTCCTGAAATAAATGAAAACTTCATCACAAAAAAGCCAAAGATTTAGTACAATTAAGAAAATGTCTTGACAGGGTGAACTCACTGTATCCATTGCTGTAAGTCTTCACACAGTGTGTTTGGAGTTATTTCATCAGGTGTTGCATGAACACCTCTGTTCGGCCAGATAATAACAGGACTGTCGCAGACGGCGAGAACACAGGCTTCAGATTTCACCTGAGAGTGAAGCGTCCCGAACGTTCTCGAGATGACTTTGTGCATGAGTGGTGCTGCAAGAAGACAAAAGGACAATATTAGTGATTTATCATTACACTCTTAAACACTTTAAAATTACACCTGACTGATATCATATGACTCTTGCTATATCCTTTCATCAGCACTGCACTCAACCAACATTAATCTTTCTCTATAAGCAGGAGTTGGAGTT
This sequence comes from Acanthopagrus latus, assembly GCF_904848185.1. NCBI lineage: Eukaryota > Metazoa > Chordata > Actinopteri > Spariformes > Sparidae > Acanthopagrus > Acanthopagrus latus. Next base: position 12,725,489 of record NC_051039.1, read on the forward strand.
TGATTTAATTGTCTTTGCGATCTTTCGTTCCTCAGTGTCAATGCCCTGCACCAAGATTTTTACATTAAATGACCACCATGAAGCAGGCCTGTAGCTACGAAAGTGGACACCTTACTGACGCTCTTGGTTTGGTTGGAGAATTTTAACTTATTTACACACACACTCAGTTTGTACGATTACTTCATTGACATTGCACATATCAAAATTCTTTTGAATTCCTTTGAGTTTTGAATTTCTTATCCAAAACTACATAGTGCCCCTTTAAGGCAAAATAAGTAAACGATAATAATGGGATTTCCTCCACAAACATTACATTACTACGCTGAGGCAATCCTTTAGGTAAATAACATTTACTAAAACATTATTCTAGCAGTTTAAACAGATAAAGTATGTACAAAGTTAAATTAGGTTTATTGGTTTAATTTGTTTCTTAGACTGTGTTTAGGTTGCACTGAGGGATTTTGGACTCTTGACCACAGTATTTCTAGAAGTCTGACTATGGTCCTGCAGGTAGTAGGTAGGGAGATTTCCTCTAATGTACCTCCTAGTTAGTAATACATAAATGATGCATCATCAGATATGAACACACAGCAGTAAGGAAAGTGAACACTGTCGTCATAAAAGGCACATTAATCATTCTAGTACAGTTAAATTGTTGCCGGGATCCCTTTAAACACCATCTTATCCAACTACGTCCAAACTTATCGGAGTAAAACGTCCGTGAACGTACCATCTGTGCTGTCCAGCTGACATTTGAGCCCTAGCGGCCCTCTGACACGAAGGATTGTCCCGGTGTCGGAGGACTGGGAGTCAGAGACAACCTGGAACAACACAAGAGATGTAAGAAGCCCGACAGAGACTGAACGAGTTTAAAACGTTGACGTAGATAATCAGTGTGGTGACAGCCGTGAAGAAACTGAGGAGCCGCTGTCAGCTAGCAGTAAGCTAATCTGCTAACTAACAGCGAGTTGAGTTTAACGTAAAGCTGCACAGAAAGGGACATAAACGATAGTCCAACAATAAACTTACCATCGTGGCGTTTAGTACAATAATGTTTAATTGAATTACAGACGTGTGTGCAGTCTGTCTAAACACTGTAAGCTGACATGTTGTAGGAAATATTCAACGTGTCTCTGCCTGCTGCATTCTATTGGACCACACTGGCTCCGCCCATTTGCGGTGCATTCAAGGCAACTCGTAATTTGAACACTTTGGTAGGTTTGCGAGGACGGTCAAAAACTTTTAGGCTTGTGTCAACAGAGAGAAAGTGAAGGAAGTGTTTCAGTCTTTTCTTAAGCAAAGGCAAGAATACCACAGTGCAAAAATACTCTGTTGGAAGTAAAAGGCACTGCAATATATCTGGCTTCATTCTTAGCCAAGATGACTACAATACATATTTATTATACATTTTTAATATTATATATCATTCATAACTGTTCTTATACTTGTTTTTAAACATGACACTTCTCCAAAACTCCATAGTGCCCCTTGAAGTAGAAAAAGTAAAAGTAGCCCAGTCTTGAGTCAGAATGGATCATTTCATAATAATTTATATTATATAATTAAATTATGATCATTGATGTATTGATACATCCTTGAATGTAGCAACTGGAAAAGGTGGAGCTATTGTTTTTACTATATATACTGCTGGGTAGCTTGTAAATTTCACCTTGGAGATCATTTTGTCTTATCCATGAAATTACCATAGAATCATAAACTGTACAATTAGTCTGGAACTGCAAAATAATAAATGTAGTCAAATGAATATAGTGGAGAAAAAAAGCAGGGGAAATGTACTTAGTTACTTTCCACCACTGGTGTCAAATTATTTTAAACTGTTCCAGAGGAATGATCTTAAAAAAAATTGAGGCAGTGACTGCCTCTACACAAGAACAATGTAAAAGATTGCCAAAGAAATAAAACATAGTGTTTTGTATCAGAAATATAATGTAAAACAAAGCAGTAGAAACACAGCCATATAAGGAAAGAAGCAGGTGCAATTTAAAAAAAATAAAACCCTTGAGGCTTACAAAATAAACCTTATCTCAGTGTGCAAGCAAACATAGGATCAGAAAACATGCTTAAGTTCAGTAACACAAAATAGCAAAAAATAAAATAGTATAATGAGGGTTTATATTGTATTTGTGTAAATGTAGTCAGATGTGATCAGTACTTGAATCTATGGAGAGTCTATGGAGATACAGCACAAATATTCTGGGGACATTTCCGAAAAATCTACATTTAACTATTTTTGAAAAAATACTCATAATGAAATACTGTTTCGATACTAACAGACAATTTGTACATGCAGACTGAAAAATGAGCATCAAACATATGAGCAAAATAACAGAGGGGCTATTCTCCCTCTTGCTCCTCTATTGTGACATGATGTGAGTTTAAAGAGACAGAGAGGAAAGGAAAAGTGAAATGCCAGCAGCAAATATATAATAGAGATGAAACCTGTTACAGGCGCTTCAAATATTCTGCAGTCAATCACACCGCTCACTGCTAAAGAATATAGACTACTATGAACTCTCCTGCAGTGGTGCTGTTTCATACAGTATTATGTGCGCCTCTTCTGCTGGTTCTGCTTTACTAGGACTGAGTGATGCATACTATATCTAATTATCCCAGCATCAGTGCACATGTCACCCGTCTTATGCAACACTTGAAAACATGCGTCAACGTTGTTAAATCTTTGTCTTTTAATTCAACTCTTCATTTGGATTTCATACAGTGTCTACCTTTCTACGGGGAATGCAATGAGAGGGGAATAAAATCCTAACTAATACTTGACAAAAAAACAGTGAAAGCATTTTCTTGGTGCATTGCATGTTTGCCTGAGGCTAATACATGGCAGCCATGCGTGTGAGACCAGGCAGGGTGAGTGGACACATAGTTAGAGATACTGTGTGTCATTGTTACACATATAGAAAAGGAAGCCATGTAACTACCATGGCTTGAAGCAAAAATCACCACAAAATGTCCTTGAACTTAAGAGAAAGAGAGGCTGCATTTGTAGAGAAATTTAGATACCAATGACTGCTTTCTGCTAAACATAGACACTTTCTTGAGCACATTATATTATACATTATATCTGGAAATTAAATGAAACAGATTCACATTATGGTCCTGTTACACTTTGATATGTTCAAACTCATGAATGTTTCTACTTCACTTTTTGAAAGTCAAATAAAGCACACGCCTTGAGACAGATTTGAAAATTAGGTCAGTTTTAGGCCGGTCATGGTTAGTTCTAATGTTGCTTCTGTATGAAATTGTCAGGGGTTTGTTCGGATTAAATGGTGGTGAAAATGTCATTCAAACATTTTTAAATCAATTGTCTGACACCCTTTAACAAGATCAATGTACAGTACATATTGGCTTGTGGCATAGATTTTTTTTTTTTTTTTTTACATTTAGATAAAAAATGCTGTTTTATTGTACCTTTAATAACATTTTTGGACCAACTTTGACCCACAGTGCTCAAAGATCCACAGTTAAACCTACTACAGTGCATAAATGCAACATTACCCGAGAAGATTTACTGCAAGTATCTATTTAAGGTCTTTATGTGCCTGGATGTTGCAATCTGCCTGGAATAAGTGTCTTCTTCTTGGACTGAGTGCAGCTGGAGTGTATACATTGTCATCGTCTGACGTCATGGCTGTTAAGTTCATGTGAACTGAGTGTGCTGGCCTTGATTTGTGGTGAGATTAGCTATCTCTCTGCGTATCATAAACAGAGTATTAGGATCTTTGGACGGGTGTGTGCAGAGATTGAGTATATGGCAAGCTCCATGGAAACTCACATTAAAAGAGCACATTCATCACATGGACAGAAGCAAGTTTATTCTTGGATTCATTTGGTTGTGTAATATCTATGACAACATGACATGAAGGGATGTAACAATGGTAATAAGAAAGTAGTTAAATACCATACATAGTTGTACAAATAGTATTTATGCAAGCATAACAGCCAAGTGCATAATTACTAGGTGAAAAGTTCACAATTTTTTAAATATGTCTTAAAACAATAGCAAGGAGCTTATTCTGTACACTGGAAAATGATACAAAAATCAGTTATTTTGAAATAGTTACACTGCACTTAGTGTTTCAAGCAAGATGCCGCTTAACAACACATGTCCACGGAGGCTTTTAAAAGTTATGTAACAAAAGAGAAAAGGAAATATAGAAGAATAACAGTACAATTACAGGAAGTGGTCTTTTAATGGCCTGTATGAAGAAGAGGAATGGGAAGTGGACCTGTATTTCTATAGTGTTTTTGCAGTCTACTGACCACTCAAAGCGCTTAAAAACACTTGTTACATTCACCCATTCACACACATATTCATACACTGATGGCAGGCGCAGCCATGAAAGGTGCTGACCTGCTCATCTGAAGCTATTTAGGGTTCTGTATCTTACTCAAGGATACTTCAGCGTACAGCTGAGGGAAATTGAACAAGCCACCTTCTGATTACTGGATGACCCGCTCAACCTTCTGAGCTACAGTAGGTACAGAATGATTACAACAAGAAAAAAACTGTTTATGCACAGGTTTCTCACAGATATAAGAAGAATGTTTACGCTAATTATTTATCCATATCAGGCAATGAAAGCCAGTATATGCACTACCATCATTGGAACCTCATTTATTTTTTTGGTGCTCTAATGTTTTTGTATTAGTGGAAGGATTACGTGTTCCTGCACAGGATGAGGTTACGTTACCCTACAAACCTTTCAGAGCCCATTAGATGATTAAACTGCACTGTCTATTTTCAGGCTTTTCAAAAGTCCAGAAAGTTGCCATTTTGGATATATTTAATTCAATGCCGATGCCAGATGTGCTATTGATAATTATATTACCATTAAAGGAACAGTGTGTTGGGTTTAGGTGAATCTACTGGCATCATAATCATGTTTGCATTGTCGTACAATCACCGGAAACTAAGAAACTTGTTGTTGCTATTTTTACCTTAAATTGTGGTTTTTATGTCTATAGTGGGAGCAGGTCGCCATGTTTCTACAGAAGCCAAGAACTGACAAACCAAACACTTACTCTAGAGAGGGCTTTTCACGTTTCACCATTTTTAGCGGCTGCCATAGGGAGGATGAAAGGTGCTCACCACTAGATTCCGCTAAATCCTACATACTGGACCTTTAATAGTGCAAGACAAATAAAATACAAATATGAGACAGGGCGGGAAAACAGAGGAACAACAATAAGATATGATAAATACAGATTGCCTTAGGTAATTAACAATTATATGTAAAGTTAGACAGATACATTTAGATTTTACTGTTTCACCATGAATGCATGTAGTTGTATGTGTGTGCATGTGTTCTGTGTATAAGGATAATGTGGGAAGTGAGAGCAAAAAAAAATAATAAAAGTGTGGGCATTAACAATAATAACAGCTGCTGTGTGTGTTTATTAATATATTTTAAAGCAGCAGGGAGCTGGCAGTGTGACTAACTATTAGAAGTGGAACAGTTTGGCCAATGGAAATGAATCAATGTAACACACATCTCTTTTGCCTCTGGATATCAAATGACCTCAGCTTCACACTGTGGATGGTGGTTCTCAGTCATCACTAATGTGTTCACCCCAGGACAACATCTGAGAGACAAACAGATCGTAGAACGAGTGATTACGGTTTGAATGTACTTTTTGTAACTTTACTCTCAATTCATTCAAGTGGAGATGTTGTTTTAACTCCACTACATTTGTCTGACAGCTTTAGTGACTGGTTGAAGATTCAGACTTGGAGCACAATCACTTTATGAAATATGCATTCTTATAGATTAATCTTCCCAATATACATACAGGGGAAAAAATGAGGAACCAATTGCGAGTTAACGCTTAGTTAATGAATAACCCCAATCCAATTTATACAGTAGTTAATGATTAGTTAATAAGAAAGTAAATGAGTAACAAATCAAGAACAACTTGATAATTAATGATCCATCATTAAATCCTTCCTTAATTGTTCCTAAGGAGGAATATATAGTAGATATTGATGAAATACTGGAGAACAGAGAGTTATAATGATCAAGTAATGATTAGTTCATGAATATATGTGAATCAATCATACTGACTATCTTTGTCATGAATGGTTCCTGACAAACTCTGAACCAATAACAACTAATTTGTTACTAATTACTTGAAAAATAGTTACTGTTTTTGTGCTCCACAAGCACTGATACATAAAACTGAGTTGTTACTAAATGGGTCCTCGTCACTTCATCATTATCTTGCAACAACCCAATAGCTAGATAAAGGTCAGCCAGGTATATTTCTGCAAAATCACAGACAACTTAAAACACAGCATTTCTTTATGTTGCAACTTCCATTTGTTTAGGTTGCATTTCTGTTTCTCCCTTGTGACAACGCTGTGCTTATGCTTTGTTAGTTTTTAGACACCAAAAGCACTTGGTAAGTGTTAGGAGAGCATCATGATTTGGCTTAAAATATGCTTGGTTGTCATGATCACAGATGGAGACGGTCCAACTTCAAGTGAAAAAGTGAACAAATCTCCTTTCCCTCTTGTTCCTTTTCTTGTTTCTTCATTACATAAACCATTAATTAATGATTGACTAATCATTTGCTACTCTATGAAGTCCGATTAGGAGTTACTCATTAACTAATGGTTAATTAGCAGTTAGTTACTAATTATTTCCTAATCTGTTCCCTAATATCTACTCTACTAAAGCTACTAAAATTGTGCATCTTTAATCATGAAGTGCTACCATTTATAATAGTACATGATGCTTTGACGATGATGCCTTTAGTTTTAATCATTTTAGTTTTTCTCCTGATACTCTTCCACTTATGTAAGCTTTTTAAATGTAGGACTTTCAGTTGTAACAGCCTATTTTTAGATCATAGAGAAGCATTGCTACTTTAACTTGAATTAAAGATCTATACTTAAACTACTTCTTCATGACAGAACAGAGAAGCTGTCAGACTTTCTCTTCCTTCGCTCTTTGTGTTTTCTTTTTATGTTTCATCAAGGACATTTTCTTGTTTCCTTGCAGCCCCAGACGAGAGCCGCCTCCTCCTTCTTCACATTGAGACATTTAAACGTCTTGTGCATGCAACCAGAAGTGACCTCTACCAGCAACAATTCAAGGGCTAATCCAGTCATCAACTTCAGCTCAATTTAGTGAGCAGGAAGCTGATACAGATGTTGTGTTGACGTAGATCTTCACCCATTGCCTGTATAGGAGGAGGGTTACTGAGTGCTTTCTGTTCGTGTCCTGATACTCAGTGCTCCTCATTTTGCAGGAAGGATGCTTCAGAATCCATCGTCCTCTCCTTCAGCTCTCCTCTTTACCTCTGAGAAAATACAACAATTAGACACAAAGCAACCCAAAGCCTAGACAACCACTACAGCTCCTCTTCTGTCCTGAAACTAAATTCACTGTCTCATCTTGGCACAGATCAGAAGGTCCGTGTTGTAGATAATCACGACAAAGAGGTTTCTTCATGCCAGTGCAGTTGATGCCATCTCCTCTGGGTCCTGGTGAGAGGCGGCAACAACAGCTGTCACCTCTGTGGTGGCAGATGGCTCTCTAAGACCTGAGGACAGCTCGAAAGATTTGCTTCAAGACGTCACAGTGATTCATTTGTAATCGGAAAAGCACTGAAACATGAAATGAAATGAAATGTGTGTTTTTCAAAAAGACTGACTTTGTTTTCACATTGTTATCAAGAAGTGACTATCGTATTTTATTGTCATATAAGTAAATAAAAAAAATCTGATGTTGGTATTCTTCTTCGTCTTGTTCTTTGACGCAAATGTGCTTGTAAAACAATGACCTCTTTAAATTACCTTCAAAAACAAGAGATGTCAAACAACCTTTATCAGGTCAGTGAGTTTGGATTGTTTGACAGAACCCTTAGATTTGGACACAGCAGGTTTAAAGTTTTAATGTCAGCTCTCTCATCTCCTCAAGATGAGATCAAAGCATGTTGAGTTACTGTGAGATCCTAGAGCGATTGCTCAACGAACTTCCCCTTAAGTCCCTCCTCTAAAGTGTCTTAAGGAGATTGTATTCAGAGCAGTCATACATACACAGTTCTACAGTAACATTTCAGTGGAGGAAAGTATTCCAACATGGTTTCATTATGTCTATTTGCTGCAGTTCATTGAAGAATGAACTGATTTATAAAATTGTTTAAGCATTGTGCCTGAAGGTCGATGTTATTTCCTCCATTAGTAAGTTATGACTAACAGAGTTACAGTCGGTCATTCTAATGAGTCATGGTTAAATTAAAACATTGCTGTTCTCACTGTTAGGAGAAAACAATGTCTGATGAAGGCGACTTTGATATACAAAGGGTTCATTTATAGTCATGTTTCACCTGTGCCCCTTTATTGGTTTGTTGGTTTTTCAGGCTGATAATACAAGAATGGGTTTGGAGGATGAGTCTCATCCCAGAATAGACCCCATTAACTTTTGATTTTAACCCAGATAAAAAGATGGATCCAGGGATTCTGTCTTACTTTCTTCAAGATTGGAAGACATTTTGATTATTTTCTCAGGGAATAAAACATGAATACTGATGAAAAAAACAGGCGCATTAATATCTTGCCAAAATGCAACCTAGGCTTTTTCTGTGAACGTACCCAAGTCAAACCTTCGTGTAAAAGCATAATTACTACGATAGAAGTACTTTTAAGATTTATCATATTTTTCAGGTCAAACTCATTTTCAATGGGAGTGCTACGGGCACTTTTGCAATAGCTATTTTTAAAACACTAAGAAGGCTCAGCCCTCTACATGTTTTTATAAATATGCTTTTACACAAAGGTTTGACTTGGGTACATTCACAAAAAAGCCTAGGTTGCATCTTGACAAGAGTTTCGCTTTAAGGTTGTTGTTATCTTTGATTGAGTACAATTTGATATGCATCCTTATACAAATCTGGATCTAGCAGGTTTTAAATATGTTTTATTTGATACTGGATTAAACTTGAAGGGGACTGTTGGGTAGTGGCAGAGGTATGTGCTCTACTGAGTGCTATTCTAGGTTATGTCTGTTATTTATCCATTTATCTTACATTGTTATTTAGATTTTAATGCCATAAAAGTGTCACTGACAAAAAGTACATTTTAAAATGGCCACTTCTTCAGCTAACACAACAGTTAAATGAACTGCACTGGTGGCGGTGACCACCCTGGAGCCAAATAAAAAGGATTCCCCCCTTAATCTCTAACCTATAAACTTGTTGTTGTCATGTAATAGCAACATCCTGTGCCTTGTTCTTGAAAGATAGCCAATCTAAGCAGCATGCACATTCAGAGCTATCCCGCAAGAAACCACAAAATCCCCATATGACAAGGCTGTTCATTATTTAAACTCTGAGATGGATTTATTATGTTAGAAACAAAAAAAGAGCTCTTTTCAGACCAAACAAGGCCAACAAGCAGAGCTGCAGCCTCATCACGGCCAATAAAAAAATCTATTTTGACATGATTTTTATAAATGATCACTCAACATGCAGCTATATTCATCACTGAACCATTTCCCAAACTCTTCTCCCAAAGTCTTAATAAAAAGAGTATGGTTCACTTCTTGAACTCACAGGGAGTTTTGTGGGACTTATAAGAACACGTTATCATCCACCATTCAGTATATGTAGCAACGTGTGATATGAAGCAAACACTGAGATACTGTTAACAACCACATCCTGCACACGCAGCATGAAGCAGAAAGACATAAACAGAGAACAGGGTAAACGACCAAAATATTAATCTGAATAAAATGCTAATGCATAAATGAAGTTTGTAAAATGTTCTGTATCATACGCGAAACACACAAGTCATGTCGCACAGAGTTACGAGGCACTGCTGGGACATTAATGATTTGCCACTTAATCGTCTGTCCACAGTTTCAAAATAAAAAAATGATCAGAATCGATCGCAGCAGAATCAGAAATCTTTCTTAATTCCACACATTCTTGCTCCCGGTCAATACCAGGAGCCTATACATTACCCACAATGCAGCTAGAGCGCCAACAGTTTGGATGTTGAAGCGGCTAATGTAGCCTGGTAAGGTCTGGTAAGTTCACTTCTTTCTGACTCCAAACCCTCAAGATTTCTTTTATCTTGTAGTCTTCAGAACAAAACTGGCATTGACTCGAGTGACATCACTCAAGGCAATCTATCAGATTAGTGCACAGCTCCCTCTGGAGACAAAGGCCTTTATACCACACGTGTCACGTCTGCAGTAGGCCTAGTAGCTTCCTCCCCCAGGGTATTGCTATTTATTAAACATCACACCTCAAACTTCACATCAGTTTACATGTATTACATAAAAGAAACACACTCAGGAAACACACTCAGGAACTCACACTGTAGGAGAGAGGCGCAGACATAAACAGACAAAGTCAGTACTCAGATAAAATTATTTGAAATTGAACAGAACTATTCTGTAATCAATTTAACACAAAGCTGTCACACCACTGAGCCTCACACACACACACACACACACACACACACCTGAAGTCCTACATACATATAAGAGGAATATGACCGTTGTGTTAATGGTGGGACCAGTGACTTGTGATGGGAGCCAGTTCATGGGCTGCTGTGAATAATAAAAAAAATCGCATGCGAGGAGTCGCCTGGAAATAATGTCTCCTCGCTGATAGGTTGTTCGGCCACACCGCGCCACACTTGCGCATGGATTGGCCTACTGCTCTTTTTTCTCCCAGTTTCTCATTGGCTTTTGGCTCACCGACAGTTCCCTGCCATCATTTGCCCGTGCACTTTTCAATGAATATTGTATGTGCACTCTGGATTTTTTTTTTTTCTTTTGGAGAGAGGGGGGGCTGATCATTTGAATCCGCGCGTCGCGACGAGGAAGGCACCCTGGATGAGCAGCAGCGCACCAGATGATGGCATTTCTCCCAGCAGAGACCGCGGCAGCTGCTCCTCTTCTCCCAGGACCGTGTCCCTCCGAAATTAGATAAGAGAGAAGAGCCAGAGGGAGAGTGTTTTACGCGGGGAAGATGTTCTGCGCGAAGCTGAAGGAGCTGAAGATCGCAGGAGAGTGTCCTTTCTCCAGCAGCGCCAAAAATAATCATGAGCTCGGAGACTTTGAGGAGCGCTCGGCGGATTTGCTGCCTATTTCTAAGGACGTGCACGGAAAATCAGGTGAGGATCTACCTCAGCAGAAGAGCAGCAGAGCCAAAGTTAACCTGCATACACTTGGGGAGAGCATCCGCAAATTGGCATGTCCTGAGGTGAGTTAAAAAAAAAAAATAAAAAAAAATAAAACATGTTTACGCATTAATATTCAGCTCATGCAACTAAAAAAATGCAATTGCTGGCGTCGCACGTTTTCCTCCATTCCTCTTTATCCACTTGAGGTACTAGATACGGTAATCCTGTGTTTCTATGTTTCATCTGTAATTGAAGCTTTGCCAGACGGTGACCTTTAACTCGCTCAACACTTCTGTCATACAGTTTCAAAGGCTGCACACTGCCCTGCAAGGAATGATGAGACTATCAGATCAAATCAGGGACTCTGAAAGGTAACACGTGTCTGTGTGTTTGTGTGTTTTCATACAGCTGCAACCCAGGCATCAATAACAACCACTCTGCTCCTCCTAGACTGTTACAAATAGACTACAATTACAGGCCCTCAGTGCCACTGTCTGCATCCCAAAAACAATCATGATGTAACAGATGTTGCAGCCTCATCCGGAGCCTTGAACATCCCTCAAAGATGTCTTTTCCCACCCTCGCCATACACTGATGATTATGATGATGATGGTGACAACAATGTGGTGTGGTGTAGACTCACGCTGCTATGGATACCCGGACATTCTGCAAAAAAAACAAAAAAACAGCAGACGATGAGACAGCCTCCATGCTTTTCTCAGAGTGATCACAGTCCGATGCAGAGCTAAGAAAGTATAATAATCGTTTAATCATTTCAGCTGTTTTTCAAGCGGAAATTGCCAAACATTCGCTGGTTGCTGTCTCAAGACGGTGGGAATTTGCTGCAAACAAAACAAGACATTGGAAGACTTGGCACTCAGGCTTCCAATGGCTTGTTTTACACCTTTTTCGAGGCAAAATACTCAGTTCATTCAGGAAATTATTTGGAGATTAACCGAGAATGAAGATAACAGTTGCAGCTGCCTTAGTCCGAGTTGTTTCTGTGAAAATGTGGCCCACTGAGCTGTGGTTGATGTGGCTGACTTTGATGCGTGTCTTCACAGTCCAATGATCTGCTGTACGGACCATCAGGGTTGCAGTGACAAACCAGAGCATTTAGTGGAAATGATGAACATGTACTCAGCCAAAACAGGTAATGTCATATCTGAAGCTCAAAATATGAAGCATTTCCACTTTCAAAAAGTCTGGTGTTGTGGGATTTAGTGGCATCTAGTGGTGAGGCTACAGCTTGAAACCAACAAAATACCCCTCGCGTCATCGTTCCCCATGATGGCCACTGAAAGGAGTGAAAAACGTGATGGTTCTCTCTTGAGTCAGTGGTTGTTTACAGCGCAGTAGTCAGGAAAAAAAATAACCCAACCAACAATTTCCAGCCATGTGTGTGACAACAATAAAAAACATCTTTTTTTATAGGAAACCTTGACAAATTCCAGTTGAGTTTGTTGTGACAATAATTTTTTTTCTTCTTCTTCTTTTTTTTTTTTTCTGACAGGGAGTCTGCACATGTCCTGCTTCCCTTGTGGCAACCAAAACAGTTATTTGAGACCAAAACATGATCTTTTCCTAGACCTAACCAAGTGGTGTTTGTACCTAACCAGTGTCACAACATAAAATTTAAAATTCAACATAAATAAATGTAAAGTTTACAGAAACGTATCCTTCCAACGTTTATTCTGGCACCTGAACTGTGGTTTGTCTTTTCTTGGCTACGCTAGATACATGTCTGACTCCATGAAGGACCCGCTCCCTCTGTAGATATAAAAGACCCATTCCATTGTAACAAAGACAGTTTTTTTTTTCCATCAGGTGATTATACACAAATAAAAACAATTATTAAAGCAGGGGTTGGTAAGACTGTAGAAACCAGCAAAAGCTGAGGAAAATCTAATGGAAGGTTTCCAATTGGAAAAATCACATCACAAAAGCTCCACAGCACCAGAGTTACTCCAGGTTTGTGCATTATGCTAACATGAGCTGCAGAAGGAAGCTATTGCTGCCACCGCAGCTGTGCTTCTTTTCTGCTCCTAAATCCCACTCAATCCAACACACTGGACCTTTAAAAAAAAAAAAAGTGTATTTTGGGTTTCACATCTTCACCTGTTTCCCCTCATGTATCCGACAGCAATCCAGATGGAAGCCGTGAGAGTGGCTCTTGGCGAGGAGCTCTTCAACATGTGTTATGAGGAGGACGGACACATTTTGAGAGTGGTGGGGGGAGCCCTCCACGACTTCCTCAACAGCTTCAACGTCTTGTTGAAACAGAGCAGCCCGCTGCCCAACCCGGACAGAGAGGATTGTGTAAACGAACCGTCGGTGCTGTGCTTAGACAAGGATCTGGGTCTGCTTACTGTCTATTTCTTCAATCCCCGCCCAACCACTGAGCTCTTCTTCCCCGGAGTCATCAAAGCTGCTGCCCGTCTGCTGTATCACACCACTGTGGATGTGTTGATGGACCCCCCCGGTGCTAAAGACTGCATCTTGCAGTCCAGCCCGCAGCCCAGTCTGCTGTACACAGTTGTAGTTAAGGATGCTAAAAATCTGAGCCCCAGTCCGCTGCGGGCGACCTCAGCTGGGACTCTTCCTACCTCGCTGTTCTCCACCATCTTCCCTTTCCATCTGATCCTGGACCAGGACTTGGTCCTGGTACAAATAGGACACGGGCTCAGGAAGAGACTGACCAGGAAGGATGGACTGAGGCGGCCCGCCCACTTCCAGGAACACTTCTGTATAGTTTCCCCTCAGATCAAATGCACCTTTCAAGGTATTCTGACCATGCTGAACACGCAGTTTATCATCCGGATCAAGCATGGCGCCTGCACCACAGATAACACAGGGAAGGTACGTTGACGTATCTAACTTGAAAAGTGACGTCACCGCCTAATGAGGCGGAAAAGGTCTTCCAGTCATGGTATAAAATCGAGTAAGACAGAGAGAGAGAAAAAAATCCAGCTGCTTATAAGCAGTCGAGCTTATTAGTGGTGGACTCGGGTGCACTTGGCTTGAGGTGGAGATCAACATTATACCCCCAGCGGAGATCAGAAGCAAATGTCAAACCATTTCATCCATCAAAGGCACAGCCACGCTTGTGCTATTTATGTGAGGGTGCACCGCAATCGGTCGCCATGACAAGAGAAAAAAAAAGTATCAGTGAGTAAACACAGCAGTGGTAAAATGACTAATGACATTCAGCCAGAGATGCCTCCACTCAGGCTTCTAATGGTAGTGTTACCGTTAGCAGCCTGCGAGTCCAATTAAAACAGGCAAAAAGTGAGCTGAGAGCAAGAGTCCAAGTCTCTTTTTTCCATCTGGGCCATATGATGTATTATTCAGCTGACAAGTCCACTCTGCACAGCCATCACTAATATGTCAACAGAAGCGGCACCTTCAGCATTAATTATCGCACATTTCAAAATGATCCTTCAGCTGTATTGTGAGGCTGTAGTAAGAAAAACAAAGTATTAAAGGGATTTTAATATTTTTGAAGCTTTAGCAGTCATGGTGATGTAAATGTAATGATTGGCATGAGGATGGGAGGATATAGGATTTTATCGCAGATCGGGTTAAAATACTTGTGGGAATAACTGGGAATATCCTCCCATGAGTTACTTTAAAAACCTGTCTACCTCGACAATGTGCAGTCCTATATTGGTTGCCGGATTTCTTTTGAATTGCCTGAAGTGGGGGCGATTATCAATCCAGTCACTCAAAATTCAAGAAGTTCGTCAACATGACGGAGGGTTCAGCTCGCCCATTTTAATCCCATACAGAAAAAAAGTTTAATTGGACGTGTGCAGAAACCAAAGAAAGACAGCTCGCCATCTATCCATTATTTTTTTCAAAACTTTATTTCATCACTTGTCAGTGACAAAGTACAACACTGATACATAAACAAGGAACATGAGCATCATGACAACATACGTAGCATACAATACATGTCTCTGTAGTGTAATTATGAACATTAAATAAGGTCAACTTTAAATTGTTGACCATGTCAACCATCTTAGTTTAAGGTTAACGTTCTTATATTAGCTGTAGATACAAAGCACAGTTAAGGCCAAAGTAAAAGTAATTCATTTTGAAGGTATTTAGTGCTGAACAGGACAAAATTAAGATTTTGACCTCATGATGGTGCCTGAGTAAAAGTCATGGGAAGTTTGCCAGTTGTGGTGGCACCAAAAGTCAAAGGGGTTCCAGTGTCATTGGGTTTCATCCTCTGGGAACCATGAATGTCTGTACAAAGTGTCATGTGATCCGTCTAATAGTTGTTGGTATGATACAAATGTGGCTAGTAAAAAATGTACTCGACTTCGACGGGATAGTTAGTTTTTCCAGTTGTGCTGCTCAATTAATCAAAAATATTATCAAAATCACGTTATGGCCAGGTGCAATATCCAAATCGCGAGAGGCAAAATGTGTGACAGCCTTATAATGAAGGACTGTCACTGCAGAGTTGTCCTGGTCTGACAAATGTCCCATCATCGGCATTTTAATAGCCTATTTTCAGTGAAATTTTAAGTTCTAATGCAAAAATTATCATTCCTAATAACCGTGAATCTAATATCCATCATATTATCGGTCCGAGTAAAAGCAACAAGATTTTTATTTACCCTCTTGTGCAGCCCTATTTTCCAGTTACCATCCCAGTTTTTGGAAATATAAGCCTTCGGTCTGTGTTTACTGGTGTGGTATGACAGAAAGCTGCATACAGTCGCCCTTTCATAAATACCAAACAAATGGCAAGTCTGCGTTTCTTCATGTCAAATGTTTAACTTCCATATATGTCTTGAGACAGTTTATGTATGTATAAACTGTATATTTACAAACGTGCTGCTGCCACTGAGAGAAAAAACTGTATTTTTCTTTGTGTGACTGTGGAGGATTTACACTTCAAATAATAACTTTAACTCCAGGATATATCTAATAAAGTTATTTAAAAAAAAAAGTTATCAACTAGGACAGACTAGACAAAAACGATCTAATCTCATTATCTGATTATCCCTTCAGCTCATGGATCTCAAAGGTCAGATGATCTACGTTTCAGAGTCTGACGCCATCTTGTTCCTGGGCTCGCCATGTGTGGACAAGCTGGAGGAGCTCACAGGTCGCGGCCTCTACTTGTCAGACATCCCCATTCACAACGCGCTGCGGGACGTAGTGCTTGTGGGTGAACAAGCCAAAGCCCAGGACGGTTTGAAGAAGCGTCTGGGGAAAGCCAAGGCGGCTTTGGAGCATGCTCACCAAGCACTGGAGGAGGAGAAGAAGAGGACAGTGGACCTTCTCTTCTCCATCTTCCCTGGCACTGTGGCACAGCAGCTGTGGCAGGGCCAGACGGTCCGGGCCAAGAAGTTTGAGCGGGTTACGATGCTCTTCTCCGACATCGTGGGCTTCACGGCTGTTTGCTCACGCTGCACCCCGATGCAAGTGATCACCATGCTCAATGAGTTGTACACCAGGTTTGACCACCACTGTGGAGAGCTCGATGTTTATAAGGTAGGTTAAAGGATCAGGAGAGCACATAGTTTGGATTTTTGTTTGAAGTTGAACATTGAAGCCCATGATTAAATGAGTCCTTTTTTTTAGCCATAGCCACTGCTAAGTTAAAGGATGATAAAGTTGATCCGAAAAGGAAAATGTAGTCATTATCTACTCACACCCATGCTGATGACAAATGGAGTGAAGTTTTTGTACTTGAAAAAACATTTCTGTAGCTTCATTAAAAAAAAGACACCACTGCAGCATTCTCTTACAGCTGAAGTAAATGGGGACTTGATTTGAAATGTTAAAAAACAGCTGATATAAAACATGAAATGTCTCCATACACATCCTAAATTGATTTGAAAAGACATTATTTACCCCCTTTCGTAAAGCTAAAGCTATTAGCATGCACCTTATCTGGCAAAGTGCAAATTACATGATGCAGTACGAAGTAAAATTTACAAGAATTTTCACGCATTGAAACTAAATTCAAACCTTGTGAATGTGTTTTTCTGCTGATATATTCTTAGTTTTTAACAATTATAGTTAAAGTTAATCTCATTGAAACCTTATTTTAAAAAGATCAGAAAGTTTAAAATTTTACTGGTTTATTTGTAACGGTAAAATTGCATTTTTCTGTCAATTTGATTTTCCATAGTTGTGTTGTCATGCTAGGAGGTATGCCATATATATTGCAGAGATTGAAATAGGTGTATTAATCAATTGCTTAAAAGTTTGAGTCAAAATTATATTTATTTTATTATTCATTTTTCATCAACTGATATTCTGCAAAACTTTGAAATGCTGCCTAAAAATATTTACATCAGTGTCCCTGATGACACAGCAACTCTTGTTCTGCCTGTGGCTCAATAAAAACACCCACATTTGCCTTTTAATTTATATTTTTTCTCAGGTAAGTAATAAAAAAGAAAATATGAAAGCATTAAGAATTAAAAAAAAAAAATGAAACCTACTTCAAACAGACACTTTGTCCGTCTTATGATGACTTAATATTTGAGAACATCAGGTAGAATCACAAGGTTTATATAGTCAAATAATTTGCATCTCATGCCTTCACATATTAAACATGTTTAACAAAATCGCTATTCCCCACAAGTTCAGAAGACAGAGACTATTGCTTGACCAGCTCTCCTAGTGTCTGCCAAAGGCTGCTAATCTACAGGGAGGTTGGATAATGTAATCAAAGTGTCACCGAAGCATAACAGAGAGAGCAGCCTGTTTGACAAATATCTCGTAAAACGCTAGGAAGTCAGAGGTTTCTTCAGGACCCTGTTTCCACTCCACATGTATGGGCCTAAAAATAGTTTCACTTTGTCTCTGCCACATAGCTGCTGAGTGCTCTCCGGTCCAGATTTACACGTACGAAAGAATATGAAGAAAAAAGAGAAAAAACACTTTTTAAAAATGACGAGGGATCAAGTACTTTTACAATTTAAGTTTTATGACTCCTCCGTTGTGTCGTCTACTACAAGATGGAGAGCAAGTCAGATTGTGAAGACATTTTGATGAATACCCACTTCAAATGTCTTTTTGCTTTTTTGTCTTGACATTTTAAATAAAGTTTAATCTTTCAGGTCAAACACTGAGCACTAGCCCTGATAAGGAAACCCTTGACTCTGGGCAGGAGCACCATCAGCTTTTAAAGCCTTTCGTCTTGTCTCAGTTGACAGGTTAGAAATCATTTTAACGACCATTCAATGTATTCAGGTGGAGACCATCGGTGATGCGTACTGTGTAGCCGGTGGCTTACACAAGGAGAGCGAGACTCATGCCCTCCAAATAGCACTCATGGCCTTAAAGATGATGGAACTTTCAGACGAAGTTAGGACGCCAACTGGAGATCCAATACAGGTGAGGGTCAAGTATCACTTGTTGTAATACTCATTTTTCAACTTAATGATGAAGCCTCCAACAACACACGAGTGTTTTCATACGACAACTCTCTTTAGGTTTTTATTGACAAAGAAAAAACTCATTTACGTAGGAGTGACCCATCTCTCACAGAACAGAAGCTGTCAGTAACATGAAGTTCATCGTAAGTTTCCATCAAAGTTACGAGACATTGAAGGGTTTTGCTAGGAAAGCAGTTCTGTTTTTGACTTACCAGTCCTTCTTTTAAACTTTTGTATGACAATTCCTAGCCATAACATTATAAAGTCTTAGAATTGTCATCACACTGGAGGAATACAATAATTTTGTGTAAAGTTGTCAAGAACCAAAAGTAATACACTTAAAGAATTTAAACTGTTGACTACATAGAAATCAAAGATTAGTCTTGCCCCCCAGCAAACATAGAGCTGCATTAATACCAGAACAGATACAAGTGAACACAATTACTTGTGCAATTAATTGTGCAAATTGTAGGGGAAATTTTCCATTTGATATAAACGTGCAGCCATAAAAAGTACCTTGGTGAAAGATATTTGACTATCATGATATAACAATGCATTTTTTTCTGCCTTTTGAATATTCAGAATGTGTTTATAACAAAGGACACAACCTCAGCGTCCTCCGTGATTTGTGGCCTGGCCTGGCCACCAAAACTAAACTAATTAAAGCCACCAAAATCTATGCTTGTATTAATCTTTATTCTAGGGGTAGCAGCTGACAACACTGGAAAAAAAAGTCAGTTGATTAGACATCAAAGACACTAGCGAAGTACACAAATCAAGTGCAGTAGAAACGTCAAAGAGGTCAGCCCGCCCTGTTTTACCTTATGTCTTTAAATGTTACAGTTAGTAACATGTCCACACCAACTAAATAAGTTTGCCGATTTCACCTGCGTATCCACACAATGCAAATTAATGGCCAGTCTTCCTACGTGGAAGTCAGAATCACAGTGAGCGTCGATGTTTAGCTTCCAAACCCACTCTTGAAAACACTGCTCCATAGCGCCATGAGGGGTCAAAAACGGCACGGGGTTCCTTTAAGTTTGTCTTGACTACATTCAGGTGCACTAGCGAGTATCTACAGCAACAGGATCCTGAAAAACATTTGTTTTATTATGTGAAACCGAAAACAGCTGTGTTTATGTTTATGTTATAGTACCAAGACTACAATCATGTATGGTTGAGAAGTGGACACCGTTCATGCGCTCCAGTGATACTATTGATGAATAAAAGACAAGCAGAAGCCTGACTCCTGTTGAATGTTGCATTTTTCCCACAGATGCGTATCGGCCTCCACACCGGTTCAGTGCTGGCTGGTGTCGTCGGGGTGAGGATGCCACGCTACTGCCTTTTTGGGAACAATGTCACGCTGGCCAACAAGTTTGAATCCTGCAGTCAACCAAGAAAAATCAACATCAGCCCGACAACCCACAGGTGAGGTGAACACAGCCAGTGAAGGTTACTTCTTTTACTGAAAGACACGAAAGCAAGTAAATGTCAACCACATGAAATCACAGTTGTTAAGTTTTAATGAGCCATTACTGTATACGGTGTTATTTCCAGCAGTGATTATTGCAGAGAAAAAGATGTGCTCTCGACAGGAAACTTGACTTTCAGACGAGCGCTGTGTTTCCTCTCGTGTCAAATAATTTGCCACATTGTTTTTAGATTCATGCTTTATTTGCGCGCTCTTTGTCTCAGATTGCTGAAGGATCGCCCAGAGTTTGTCTTCGTTCCCAGGAGCAGACAGGAGCTTCCGGCCAACTTCCCAGAGGACATCCCTGGTGTTTGTTACTTTTTGGAGGCCCCCTTCAAAACTTCAAAACTGACTCTGAAATGAAGTCAAGCTGCCGTGGAGCCCGAGTAACACATAAGATCGGAGGAAACATAAATGTATCCAGTGAACACAGTGCGAACACCTTGTATAGTTTGGTTTGGGTTGTTTAGATATTGATGATATTGTCTTTCAGTCAAACTCTCACAGCTGTTCAATCACAGCGCTGTCAACATGAGTCTCGTCTCTGTACAATTATCCATTTGTACAACTGTAGCTTTTTCTCTGCAAATTTATTTGATACAAAAACTGTCTTTCTGTCCAAAGACTCATCAGAGATCCATACTTACATTCACTGTCAATCAGAGGTTTCAAGACTGTTTTGTTGAAACATTCATCACAACTAGTCAATACTAGCTTCCTGCTTCTTGTGAAGACATTTGAATATATCATCATGATGTCGATATGATGCTGAAATACATTTTGGATGTTGATCCTGAAGAGTGGTTCATTTCCATAAATATCTGTCTGGTACGCTGACATCTGTCCAAACTGGTACCTGCTAAAGCACCTTGGCCTGTTGGTATGACTGAGGAGATCAAAACTGAACTGGCTTTGTGTGTTTCAGTTTAGATCATGTGACAAAGATTTTGGAAAAGCTGAAACAAATGATTAAGATTTCAGAGAGCAGATTCAGGTGCCTTATAGGAAGTACACAGGCAGGATTACAGATGTTGAGACTTTCCCAAAAAATGTGTTTAGTTATATTTACTTTGCTTTTTTCTATTTAGATGTGGTGGGACATAAAATGATTTCTTCCGGAGGTTTGTGGCTCCAACGCAGTATATATTTGTAATAACATGTAACTTAGACTTCCATTTATTAGACATTAAGCATTCCAAGATTACATTTTCCTAATATGAGTAATGTAAATGTATTTTTTACTTTTTTTCCACTGTACACATGTTTATACTTTATTTATTACATTGGTTTTGTTGCACTTCTTTCCTATACAGCAGGAATATGACACAACAAGAATATAATGAATGTTCTGCCATCACTCATAATAACGTGCTTTTATCATTAATGTAATGTTATTAAAGCACAATAAACAGTGACATTAACAGACTGAAGTGACTGACTCTACAGTGTATAGAATATATTATTCGGTATAAAGGACTTGCAGTGTTTAGGCTATTGACACAACCATCATGGTATGATATGATATTAAATTATGAACAGTAACTAAGTAAATTTGCTCAAATTAGACTCCATATTTGTTCAATTATTTTTTGGTTTACCACACTTTGCTGTAGAATTTTCTTTACAAAGGCTATATTCCAGAGGTAATATTGTACTTAATACTTACCTGGCAGCTATAGTTACTAGTTACTTTGGAGATTAAGTTTTCACATAAAAAACTTATGATCAGGTTGCCCTGATATATTATTAGTGATTAAACAGCCAATAAGGAATATAAAGCTAACTTTTGACCCGCCAAATCATTAGATTGTTACTTACATGTTTAAGCATAGCTAACAGCAATGAAATAATAAATGGGCCTATTTATTGTACATATAAAGTCTTTATGTATATGCCTAATGAAAACTGGATACTACATTCAACCAATACTTCTGTTTTATATATATATATATATTTTTAAAAGGGTTAAGAAGTAAAACATAGTTTTACAGTATGTCATTGCTTGATGGAATGTAACCAAGTACATTTATGGAAGTACTATATTTTAGTAAAAATGTTTGATATTTCTATTATTTTGTATTTTTACTTTCACCCAAATACTCTTTACTTTCTAGCTACTTTGCAGATTACATGCTGCATTACATGAGCCAAATTAGTGCATTTTTAGATTAATTTATTTTTATCAGCTAGTGAGTAAATTGATAAATATAGCTGATTGCTGGCCAGGCTGAAAATTGATAGACCAGTATACAGTATATATAAGTACAGGTATATTTATAAATATGAATATATGTATAATTTACTTTTATTTGTACATTTGATTGTAAAATACATTTATTGCCAGAATATTATTTTTAATGCTTACTTATTTACTAACTACTACTTAATATACTATAAGCGTTTGCACAGGTACTAAACATGTGGGTGACTCACTTGTTAGTAATGTTCCACTTTTAATTTTAACTTCACTTTAACTCAAACTTGACCCTTTAGTTCAATCTTCTTATAACACCGGTTATGGTGCTTTTATTGCACCGCCACTATACTGATGGGAAAATGTTTTCTTTTGCTTTTGCAGTTATTTGCTAATTAAGTTCATATATGTGTTACAGTAAGTAGATGATATCAGTTGTAAAGTTCTGGGCGTAAAACATGATGAGAAATGGCAGAAAATCCAGCTTCTCTCCTGCGGCGACTTCAGCTTCACCAGCAACGACTGTACAACGCAGCTGCACTCTGATTCGTCAGGGACGGCTTACGTAAGCCCGTCTCTGCTCTACTATTGGACAGACTAGATGTCCGTCAGCAGCTGAGGAGAAACGGGGGAGGAATGGACGCAGATAACACTCAGCATCTGTACCAAACGATGAATGTTGTGTCACATTAAACGGATTTTTCCTCAAAAATAAGGAGAAATAGAAGCAGCTGCCATCATGGTACGTACACGAGGACTTTGTGTGATGGTTTAACGCTGGTGAAATTGTCTGTTTGTGACGCAACGTGGCGCATTTGTGTTTGACTTTTCCGGATAGGAAACCGCGATGTAACGCAGCCGTTAATAATAATAATTTCTGTGTTTATTGTGAACTAACAGATGAACAGAATATTAAATGTCTTGTGAGCATATGCTATGTCGTATAAAAACACGTATACGTAGCTAGGCACAGTAAAACTGTCAGTTGGTGTGAGATAATGTTGACGTTGCTCGTGTTTGTCCATATATTTGCAGTATGGGTTTGTGAATCACGCCTTGGAGCTCCTCGTTCTCAGGAATTACGGCCCGGAAGTGTGGGAAGACATCAAGTGAGTTTTCTGGATCAAGTGTTTACTATTGTCGGTGTCACAGGTTACACTGTGTGACCAACCAGACCTCAGGGACACCTCTACTACTGTAGTGGGGCTCACAATCAGCTCACACACTGTCACTGTGTGTCCAGTGGGGATAGACATTTGCTTTTACTGTAATTATTAACCTCCATCTTCTGTAGGCTCAAACTGAAAGCCAAAACATGAAGGCATGAAACATTTGTTTAATGCTGGATTGGTAAAAGATGTATTCAGAGCCCTTAAAGTGACACTGTATAGCTTTCGAGAAGAAATTCAAACACAGAATTTTAATATTTACAATCTGAATTTTTTTCTTCCAGAAGTTAACTTAACAAGCTGTTTTGTCCTTTTGGTTTTTTTTGGTTGTGTGATTTGTTTAGGCATAAAGAATCAGTCAGAGAAGATGTTTCTCCCCTGATAAAAATGTATTCCCCCAAACTACATGGTGCACCTTTTATTAAGTAAATATACAAAGGTATTACCACCAAAATGTACTTAATTGTAGTTTGTTTGAAACAACTGTGCACACATTGTGTAGTGTCCAGATGTCCAGATATATCATAAATTAAATTTCTATCTCTGTACATGTATATGATTGACATCTAGCAACATAAAATGAGAAACAGCACTAATAAATACACCTGCGGGACAGACCCGTGTGTTTTCATGTAGAGGGACATTATCAGAATATATACTGAATTTTTGGGGCTGACGCCGCTATGAAGGCGTACAACTATTCCGATATTGATATATTGGCTGATATCCATAAATCCATGAACTTGTGACAAAGACACATATGCGACAGAAGCAGGATATTTCAGTTTCACAACTAAACTGTATTGTCCAAAATTACATCAGTGCACTGAAATGATTAACTTCACTGGAAGTGTAATATAGATTAACAAAAGCATTTTTTATGGCATAATTAGAAATTTAAAAAATTCAGATAAATATCAGATACAGATGTATCTGTGATAGGGCAATATCAGCTGATATTATTGGCAAAGTGATTATTTAGTTTTGGTCATAAGTGATTAAAACTAATAAGTATCTTATTATTATTTAATTATAATTACTACTACTACTACTATTACTTATTACTAGTCAATATTTTTCTGGTAGTTTAGGCCATAACAATTTTACAAAAAAAAACATCTGCAAAATAATAAATATTTTCAGCTGTCAAATAAATGTAGTTGGGTAAAACATACAAATGTTCCCTCTGAAATGTGCAGCAGAAAGTACAAAGTAAATAGAAACACTCGCGTAAAGTACAAACACCTCAAAAAAGGGCCGTAACCAGGGTTTTACAAAACACTGAGGTCATAAATCCAAACCCCCCTTGCAATCAGACATCTGAAATAGACACCTGATATTTATTTTTCATGATTAAGATATTTAATATTTTATTTATTCAGTTAACTGTCAAAGTTTTGATAACTTTCCCGACATGACTTTTCAAAACAAGACAACCCTTTGTCAGCTTTGTTACAGTGCATTTTTATATATATTAAGTTAAATCATGGGTTGTTAATTGGTTTATTCAGGTATAGTAGGTAGTACATCTCTATCAACCCATTTGGTAAAGCTTCATCCCTGGATTTTTCAGAAAAATGGAGAGACATGTTTCTTTTCACTGGACAGGAACTCTGTGGTATGCAAGAAAGACAATTCTGGTGGGAAAATGAAAGAATCCTTTATTTATTTGTTATTTGTGGGACATGACCTCAGCTGCAGCCCTTCCTAAAAAAAAGCACAATACATTCCACCACTGACGGGTCCTGCCAACCTATGTAGTTTTTGTATGATACAAAGGTAGAATGCTGTACATATGTCCCATTCTAACAAATACCCTCGGTGAATGCAGTTCCCTGTCCACCATTATAGTATTAACATGCCATTTTTTCGGCATGTTGAATTGTTTGGCTCAGTCTTCGTTTATTTTTCATGTGTAGTCTCAACTGCCCTAGACTTGACCCAGCCTAAAAAAAGAGGCATTAGAAAAAACCCCAGCAGCAGCTGGCTCGTGTAAATGTTCTCAAAGTGATCAAAACTGGAGCTCCCTGCATCATCTCTGAAAATGTACCTCATTGTTATTTATTGCGCAATTTATCATGTTTTTTTTCTAAAACAATGAGCTCTTATTTTCTTTAGAAATGCTTTTAAGGTTTGGTATGTTGTCTCAGCTGTTACACGTTCTGATAAAATGGGGATTTCTGATCAGGCTTGTAAATCATTTCTGTTTTCTTAGTTAAACAGTTGTAATCAGAAACTCATTATGCTTTCTGACAATTTTGGGTAAAATGGATTGTCAGATGTATAAATAGCAAAGCACAATGTGAGCTGTGTATTTTTTGTCAAAGAACCTGCAGTAAAAGTAAACCTGGTTGTCTGTTCTTGTTTATAACCATATATCCACTTTATAGCAACATTTTTATGTTACTGTAATATAAATCAAGATGGCTTACACTTACAGGGCACAAATGAGACCTAACAGTTGTTATTGGATTATTCTTGTGAACAGAAGTTGCCCTGTGATTTAAGCAACATCGGAAAAGCAATTCCAAGAAGACAAAGCCATTGGATGCCTGAACACATTGCCTGCAATTATTGTTTACTTCTCCCTTAGACATTTGCTGTAGCTCATGAGTGATGACTTCACTTTGTTTTCAGGAGGGAAGCTCAGCTTGATATTGAGGGTCAATTCCTGGTTAGAATCATATACGAAGATGGCAAAACATACGATCTTGTTGCTGCTGCAAGCAAAGTTCTCAGTAAGTGATCTTGCTTTTGTTGAAATAGAATTGTTCCATATGTGGTTTGTGATTTAAAAAAAAACTGTAGCTTTAGAACATTATAAGAATGTGTGTCACTGATGTGACCCTTCCTGTATTTCAGAGATTGATGCAGGAGAAATCTTGCAGTTGTTCGGGAAGATGTTTTTTGAGTTTTGCCAAGAGTCGGGATATGACACTATCTTGCGAGTGTTAGGATCGAATGTTCGGGAGTTCCTGCAGGTAGGCTGTCTCACCTCTTTGCATGGAAGAAAACTTGATGGTAAAACAAACTAAAATATGAATGTTGAATATGTTTAAAGGGGTACTCCACTGATTCTACATGAATCAGTAAAGGATTATCACATCTTGTCTTATGAACATTAGTCTACCCATTTCAAGGAGCACTGCTCAGTCATTGCAATACAAAAAAATATAGGTCAAAAATAGGTCCTTTTTACAAAGAGAGTGTGCAGTAACGCCACAGTTAAGACTGCATGTAAAGCTGTCTTTGTTTTTTTATCCTGAATAAAACAGTGGTGTAATGCCGGTCCAGTGTATTATTTAACGGGGCAGTATGTAAGAACTGGCTCATCTATGGGATTCATACGCAAAACAAACAAGCGGGAATCACATTACCAGGTAACAGCTACTAAGTGTAACTGCCATTATTTTGCTTACTCAGCTCTACAGCTAGCAGCCCAGACTTGGCTTAGGGGAACCGGGATAGTGTTGGTGATTACACTGCTAGGAGAGGAGCGTTGGCAGCTAGGGGCTAGCTGGTTAGCATACAAACTTTTGCAACACAACACACAGTCATCATAATGTCAAAACTGTATTTGTACTTGTACTCATTAAGAATAGTACATATTGTGTATTTAAGATGGATGAAATGAAATATGCTTTTTTGTTACATTATGGGAAGTGTCGGATGCAGAATTTGTAGATAGTCAGGACTCAGAGTCTGGATATCTTAGCCTTTACTTCTTCAGTTTCAAAGAGCTAAAAGACTTCTTTAAGGTCTCATGTAAAATGTACAGCTTCATCATCCAATTAATTATACCCTCAGCCAGATTCAGTTAACTGGACAGTGATTGAATGTAGCATATTTAACGTTTCAGAATCTGGATGCTCTACATGACCACCTCGGTACCATCTATCCCGGGATGAGGGCTCCCTCGTTCCGCTGCACAGATGCTGAGAAGGGGAACAATCTGATTCTTCACTACTACTCAGAGAGAGAAGGCCTGCAAGACATTGTGATTGGCATCATTAAAACCGTCGCTCAACAAATCCACGGCACAGAGATAGAGATGAAGGTCTGCTCTGCTGTTTTTGTTCTGTCTTCATGCACACTGAACCCGCAGCTCTAATGGCCCGCTCTGCTGCTCGTGATGAATGAAGATGACTTCACAGTTTTCCCCCATTTCTCTCTAATTTATTCTTTTCAACATTCCATGAAGCCTTTTAGTCCCTGTAATGTTTTGACTCGAAATGTGTGCACTCATGTCTGAGAATATAATTGAAGAGGTTATAATGTGAAGATTAAACAACAGAAAGTTCCAAAATAACCAGACAGGAGCAGTGCTGCGCTGTGACAACTGTAGTTCAGCGCTGAGTTTTTGGCTAATGTCTGTGAGTCAGAGGATATTTTTAGATCTAAGTTATAGAGTCCCGAGCTTGGGAGTCTTTCAAGGAGTTTTTTTTCCTCTACAGTTTTATTTTCACTTTGTCAAACTGTCGATGAATTTAATTTGTTTGTCACAGATCCACATTTTTTGCCTTAGCTCATTCACTCCACCACACTAATCAGATTTTGTCTAAACCAGTATGAATAACTCGATATCATGAACTGCCATTGGTATTTCTATTTGTATGTTAATGTGCAGCCCACAAATCATGGCCTGTAGACGTCCCCTGCACTTTGGCTGGAGTTTACTCTTTGTTTCATAAGCGAGCAACATTTTCTCCTGAACCTAATCATATTGTACAGACAGGATAATTTTTTTTCAGAAATTGTCTGTGTAATGAAAGAACAGTAAATGGCAGACGCTCCAAATGTGACACCCAGTTTCTGGATATATTAGCCTCTGTTGCTGTGGTAACAGGGTGCAGAGACAGCAGCTCGACGTCAGCGTGCCTTATGCCCACAAACCCACTGAATGTCATTCACCACTTTTTAAATTCTATATTATTAGACTTGAGGTCAGGAATATTATGAATTGGTTTATTTTAATGACACTGATATTTCATGAGTGAAATATTTAATCAAAAACAATGTATTACTGTAACCTGCTGACACAATACAAGCATTTTTAATTCATTTCAACTTAATTACATCAGCTGTTCAACTTCATGTGATGCAGATGATCCAACCCAAAAGCGAAGAGTGCGACCACATCAAGTTTCTGATTGAGGAGAAGGACTCAGAGGAGGAGGCTTTCTACGAAGATCTGGATGGCTTCGAGGAAAATGGCACACAGGAGACTCGGATCAGCCCGTACACATTTTGCAAGGCTTTCCCGTTCCACCTCATGTTTGACAAAGACCTGATGCTCACACAGTGTGGGAATGCCATTTATCGAGTCTTGCCTCAGGTGTGCATTTTGGATACAAAATGTTTTCATGCAGCAAAGACAGCACTGTATCATGTTTTAGTAACTCAGTACATTACAACAGTTTAGTACATACACAAAGCAATAATTCCTGATGTAATGTAACTGCAATGTATATATTTTATTCCCCAGCTCCAGCCTGGCACCTGCATCCTGCCTTCAGTTTTTTCTCTGGTCCGTCCTCACATTGACTTCAGTTTTCATGGCATCCTCTCCCACATCAACACCGTCTTTGTTCTGCGCAGCAAGGTAGATTCAGTTTTTGTCACATGGCTGTTCACATCAGTACTTTTCAGATATTATCGTACCTTTCCTTGAGGTTTATAGTCTTATACATATTATATCATATATAATTATTATTATATATGATATAATGTTTATGAGTTCACAGATATTTTTAGCAGCTACCTAACATTTTTGACTCTTTGTGTCTCATTAAGGCTGTTAGTAAGGATAAAATTGTTTACATGCAGGGATCACAGAGCTTGTAAATAATGAATAATTTAAAAAAAAATTGATATTCAGCTTTTAATACTGCAGTTTATGCATGGAGTAAAGAGTTTAAGGGTCTTGATGTCCTGAACATAAAGAGCTTTACTGACGATAATTCTGGGAGAATTGAAAAATTGGACAGAGGACAGAGTGGAAAGGTAAAGATATGTTTTAGAGTACTGAGAAATGAGAAATCAAATGGAAACTCAGGAGGGAGGAGTACGTAGTAAGAATAGGAAACAGTGAAATTTGCATTTTGTGTGTACTCATGAAACAGTAAGTGCTGAGGTGTTCCTTGAAAATCCATGAAAACTGAACTGTCTCCAATTGTAAATGATGCATGTAACTATAGACACAGAAAAACCACAGCTTAAAAATAAAGCATGAGCTGAACTGATGCCCAGTTTTGAAGCAGATTTGGAGAAGAACATGTAATGAAATATTCATAAGTGTGATGTAATCCTGACAGGAGGGCCTGCTGAATGTGGAGACTGTGGAGAATGAGGACGAGCTGACTGGGGTGGAGATCAGCTGTCTGAGATTGAAAGGACAGATGATTTACTTGCCCGAGGCGGAGAACATCCTTTTTCTTTGCTCACCCAGGTAATCCTGCAGTGCAGTCTGTCCTGACGGAAGCTCAGACGGAATTTTATAAACGCCAAAACGCAGATTCTATTTTTTTCCACTGAACGTAAACACACCAGTTTCTGGCAATTTAAATTCTGAGGTGTTGGTTTATGTTGATTAATGTCATGTGCATAGAGGAAAATGACATATATATATATATATATATATATATATATATATATATATACACACACACATATAAATAATACTTGAACAGTACAGTATTTATATTTTGTTCTGGACAACTACATTAATAATATTCATGAAGCCTTGATACTGAAAAATCAAGACACAAACACATTCGCTAATTATTTCAAATTAATGATAAAATCACTTAAACACAAGGAAATAAGGGACCATGTAATTTATGATAGTAAACAAAGACTCTCTGGGTTTTGGTCTGTTTGCTAGTTGGGTAAAAAAGAGATGAGTTGAAGAAGTCCCCCAGGGCTGTCTTATAGACTAAAGGAAGAATCAATTAATCATGAAAATAATCAGCAGATAAATTGTTTATAAACTTAAAACCTTAGACCAGCCCTACAAGGCACTTTTTGTGAGATTAGAATTAGAATTACTAAAAGTGACCCTTTAGAAGTCCCTTTAGTCCTATATTGTGTGTGTGTGTGTGTGTGTGTGTGTGTGTGTGTGTGTGTGTAGAGGATTAATCCTTTATGGTATATTTTTTTAGTAATCACAATATTCTGTCTATGTAAATACTGTAACGGCAGCAGATAAAAGTAATAAAATGAAGATAAAATGGAGGAAAGAGTCAAATTTGCTCAAAAGGGCATTATGTTTTTCATGCAATTACACGGTCAGATAATTAACCAGTTAACAGGTCCGCTCAGCTGTATTTTGCTTCTGTGCTTTCAGAATAAAAATGTATAGACACACGCTTACAGAAAGAAAAAACACAGAGAAGCAAAGACACCTGTGAGCTGGTAATTACACTGGTTCTGCTGCTGTGACCTCCATTAGCCTCTGAGGCCCTTTTATAAGCAGTGTGAAATATCGGACACAGGGGAGCAGGGTTCAAGAGATGTCGTCCTGCGATGTGGAGACAGCAGACTCATCCCTGAAAGAACAATGGTGATCTCATTGCCGCTGCTTGTTCTGTTTGATTTAAGCTTATTCCTGATGTGAGAAGGACCAAAAGGAAAAAGTCTGCAGTTTCCCATCTACCCACGGAAACAAACATTTTCAGCAATTTCGCTGTGAAAATAACACTGTAACACAAACAGTAATCAATGAGTATTTCATTGTTTTCTCCCGTATCTGCTTTTGTAGTGTTATGAACCTGGATGATCTCACACGGAGGGGGCTATACCTGAGTGACATCCCACTACACGATGCCACTCGTGACCTGGTGCTGCTGGGTGAGCAGTTTCGTGAGGAGTACAAGCTGACCCAGGAGCTGGAAATCTTGACAGATCGACTGCAGCACACACTGAGGGCCCTAGAGGATGAGAAGAAAAAGACAGACAGGTTGGACTATTTTTTTCTAGGTTTTTCCACTATGCTTCATGAAAATAAATTCCAGTGTAAGCTGTATTTTCAGCTTTAATTAGTTCCCAACTCTTTACTTATCTTGTGACAATAACAGTAGAAGAATTATGACCACACATTAGTGTTTTGTGCACATTCTCAAGAAATGTAAGATATTCATATGATCTTACATCAGCAATGCAAGATCCACAAATATAATTCAAGGGCCTGATCAGACAGAATGCAGTTTTTGTGCTGAGAGGTGTCTTTTCTTGTTGTTTTCCATTGGCAGTAAGCTTTTTGCTTGCTGTTCTTAGACCCCAGGAGTGCCTCACATTTTTGCAGAGGTATATATATTTTTTCATTTACACACAAACTTTTCCCTCGAGTAAACGATCGAGAAATATTGTGCATTACAGTTGTAATTATGTGTAATCATATACCTCAGCCATGTCATTATCTGTAGGTTGTGGGTCAAACTACAATACATGTATCACAGTTCTGCTTTTATCTTTGTTTTATTTTCCTTTATTGGAAAAATAGGTAGCAGATTTTTAATTAGTTGAACTTTCAGTGAGATAAAAGAGATGTCTCATTAATTATTCTCCTTTAAGGATGGAATTGAGACAAGAAACACTGAAGACACTGACAGGTTTCAGTCCTCCACCGTTGTTGTGAGGCTACGTTACAGGAGGACCACCTAAGGTCAAAATCTATTGTTGTCCTCAAGACAGCTACTTGCCTAAGCTACTCCTCTGTCTCTGATGTGGTGAAGACACCAGCTTTCAGAAAAGGGCCTGTCATAGTAATTTAGCACAGCAGTGTGCGACAGCTGGAGGGGAGCACAGAGGTGGAGCATGGTCTTTATTAAGACTTCTGAAGCGGCCCTATATTCTCAGAGGAAAAGACTTCCACTCCACTGGTGGATAGCTTTATTATTATTCTTACCATTCTCCTGTACCAGAGTGCCTCGAGCTCCGAACAATGATTAGAATTCATGGCTCCTATCTAAATATTTAAGAAAACTGCAGCTGCACCGTCACAGCCTTTGAAGAGCTTGACATCAACGTACATTTTCATTGTTTTTGCTTCTGTTTATGTGTGCTCCTTACTAAGAGAAAAACACTGTACCCCATGTGTGAGGATTGTCATGGATAATTACAGATAAATACTCTATCTACGTGTATAGTGTTGTGTGTGGTGACCATTGTCTCTTCTGTATGTGTCATGTGTATTCAAATTATGATGCATCATGGAAAGTATTTTGCTTTGAACAAACAGCCATGATCTAACCAGTTACCATAGAAACACCACCCTCCCATCTGAGACCAGCTTGCAAAGCGAAATGACCAAAAAGGTGGTGGGTGAGCAAATAAAACGCTGATCCGAAGGATGGACTTCAGTCTGGCAGCACCGGCCCATTACTCTGCCGCTCGAGTGCACCCTAACTGCGCCTTCGCTCAAAGTGTCCATTCCTCTTCTTTCTTTCAGATTGCTTTATTCTGTTCTGCCGCCATCTGTTGCCAACGAGCTGCGACACAAACGGCCCGTCCCGGCTAAACGCTACGACAACGTGACCATCCTCTTTAGTGGCATTGTTGGATTCAATGTCTTCTGCAGCAAGCACGCCTCAGCCGAGGGAGCCATCAAGATAGTCAACCTGCTCAATGATGTTTACACACGTTTTGACATCTTGACAGACTCTCGGAATAACCCTTATGTATACAAGGTTGGGAGAACAAATTTTTCCATGACAGTGTATAATACATTTGTGTACATTTTTCTCAGTAAAGGAATAAAAAGAGAGGAATGAGTGCAGTAAAGTGATCCTGATAGAAAGTGAGTCCATGATCTAAATTAGAGAACTGTTTTTTTCTGTTCTTTGAGTGAGGCACACCGACTCTTTTTGCGAATAATGTTGTGCAGTTATGCACATACAAATCCATAAGAGAGTATTTATATCAATTGACTTGAGTTTTTTACCATAAGAAGGGTAGTACTAACTTCTAAACACAGTGTAGTTTTACAGAGGCTCTGCACCACTTTATAGGCCTCGTGCAACAGATTTACACTCCAGGCTTTCAGACAAGAATGCACTTTAAGAAGTCAAACAGACCTCGGCACTTCCAGGGGATCGGCCTCAGGCACTGGGTCACCAAAAGAAGTAATATTTACTCTACGAGCTGAATGGCTTGGTGGTCCTAGGGTTTTAGCATTGCTCAAAGAGGCCCTGAATATCTTATAGCTGATGTAAGTGTTTAAGTGTTTATTTCAGGGTGTTTCAGTTTATTTCTAGCTGCACTGTGTGCAAAAAATCTCTTTGTACACAGTGGGAGCAGATGATTTTACAAGAACCAGAGTAAAGAAAAGAAAAGAGTTGTGATATAATTTATGTAAAGACTGACAAAATGCTTTTCTTTATACAGGTGGAAACAGTGGGTGATAAGTACATGACGGTGAGCGGCCTGCCAGAGCCGTGCACACACCACGCCAAGTCCATCTGCCATCTCGCTCTGGATATGCTGGAGATTGCTGGACAGGTCAAAGTGGATGATGAACCAGTACAGGTGTGAGAAGATTTCAGTGAAGTTCCCTGTATTTTATGGATAAATATTTGAGTATTACAGCAAACACCTGCTAAGTACAGACAAAATTAGTTTGAATATATAGCATATTATATTTCTTTGTCATTTCTGCAAAAAACATCCCAAATTTAATGTTGACCATTCTTACACGTCACACTAATGAGAACAGCTGCATGGAGAGCACAGTTATCGTGCTGAGCGATGGAGACGAGATGGAGACACGGCACTTATGCCCACTTGAAATAATTCAGTCAATCAAAGTATGTTTACGCTTCAGGTTCAAAGAAGTTGCTGATGTTACCACAGAACTTTTGGTTTGATTGTGCACTCTCCTCCAGGTGTAGCTTATTATAGAGGTACCACATGGCTGTCTGCAGTCTGCCCCAGTTTAAGGCTGTTTTCACATAAAGTCCTTTTACAATGAAACAAACCCTGTCTTATTTTGGACAGAAAAGGGACCCAGTTCCTTTTGTGTTCACATGGTTCATTTGAAAGTGTACTCAGTTCCCTTTTGTGTCCACTTCAGTTGAGTTTGGTCCTCGATCCTCTTTCTGTTTGAACTTTATGTCCTCTGGAACACAGATCCCTCTTCTTTGGATTATTGGTATTTTTCGCTAGGAACAAGATGGCTGTTTGTTCTACCTTTATTCCCATTTAATCATTTGTCTTAATGTGTCAGTTTTGTTAACGTTAATGGCCTTGGATCACAGCTAAAATGCAGTGACTGAGGGCAAAGTATTCAGACTCCCTCCTGAGGAGGCCTGAGTAGAGGTATTTTATTTTTTCCTCACATATTTAGATATTGTGCAGGAATGCGCCTGTTATTATGGCACAGGCAATTTAGGCATTTTGGAGTTCTGTAAATTTTCTGAAATTGCTTTGAAAATTCAGACTGCTTGTGCAGCTGACAAATAGCGTTGCAAAGATCATAAACGCTAAACCACAGATGAAAAAATGTGTATTTTCTCCCCACGGAACTTCTTTGTGTTTTTTTTTTTTTTTTTTAAGTAGTTGCTGCCTTTTGAAAAACAAAAATAATATAGTGGTCAAAGAACACAATTCAAAATAATTAAGAAAAATAAACAAAAATGTCAGGTCAAAGTGCATGTTCCTTATTTATGTGTTTATTTCTGTGCGTGTTTACTTATCAAGATTGCAATGATCCTCCTCCTTCTGTGTAGGCGTTTACATTGGAATTAAAGCCAAACCCTTCTGTGAAAAGTAATTTACAGTAGTGTCGCCTTTTATGAAGTGTGATGGAAAGACCATAACATTTCAAACCAAGTTAATGGTGATATCGGTTGATTGCTACATCCCCATTGATACTGTCATCCAGCCTAATATGACCAACACTTAACCCTCAAGAATGTTTTGCTGATTGATTTTATAATAATCTGTGCATCTGGACATATTTCCAGGCTGAGGTAATGAGCAGTGAAAAGTTGGATAAAAAACAGCAGACTTTTGTTTAACTGACTGCTGGAGATTGTTATTGTATCGATGACTGTTGAGACTTAACTTTGGAAAATGATGTCTGTTTAACAAAACGCTGTTTATTTTTGGACATGGCACTGGCTGAAGAGGACTCCGTTTCAGCAGCAGAAACAGACTCAAATCATCTCACGATTCTGTGTCTAAAAATAGATTCTCATTTGTCCCAGACACTCACAGCGTGTTCAGGCTCCGAACACAACAAGCACTGAAGTGCCTACAAGTTCAAGTGTAAATATTAGTCTGTAGATTGCCTGGAGCTACTTTTGGAATCGCTGGTTTATTGCAAATCAAAAAAAAGAAAAAGAAAGGAAATCTAATTTTGTGCGTGGAGCGCTTTCTGGCTCACTTAATCTCATATCCACCCACCATCTGTTGCACCTTTTCGGTCGATAGCTTTAAAAATTTGTGCCAACCAACTAAGAGAAGCTTTCAGCTGGTTAGTTCTTGCTGTCAGTGGAGCACAAATCATTTATCGAGACATACAATTTTATATCTACACAGGTTTATTTAAATGCTAGGACAGTTTTTCTCACTCAGCTGTGCAATTCTTGTTAGTGTAGTACTTTTGAAGTAGAATAAATCTGGTGCATCTTGGTGCTGGAATCAGTTTACGGCGGATAACTAATGATTGGTGCTATTGATAGCTTACAATAAATATTTAAATTTGGTTTTGCCAGTATTTGACAAGAAATAACAATATCTTTGCCTGGTTTATTAACTTTGGTGAAATTAAAACTGACATGTATGAAGAGTCTCCTTTTTCATTCTCCTTTCTCTCCAGATTACTATTGGGATCCACACAGGGGAAGTGGTGACTGGGGTGATTGGACAGAGGATGCCCAGATATTGCCTTTTTGGAAATACGGTCAACCTCACAAGTCGTACAGAGACGACTGGCGAAAAGGGAAAAATAAATGTCTCAGAATATACTTACCGGTAAGAAGAAGGCAAAGCAAATGTATTAATAGAACACCATTCAGACACAAGGCATTTCAAATTGTTTTGCAAAGGCAATGAAATCTACTACAAAGAATATTTAACTGCTGATGAAACAGTCTCAATTTACTACTGATGCCCCTAAATTACCTACATAAGTAAGTTAGACCATCAGGAAGAAGATGAACTATTTCTGTTGAGTTTCTCTTAATACCAGGTCGCCGTGCAGACTGGAAGAGCCTGTGTTAACATTTTCCCAGGCAAAGTGACAGTGAGTAGTATGTTAAAAAAGTAAAAAAAAGAAGCAGGAGGAGATTTTTCCTCAGATCATTTTATTTTTTAAATTGTATTTTGTGGATTTGACAGTTGAAACACTGCCACTTTTGTCCAGAGGGGGCACCAAATCCAAAAAAATATCAAAAAATTAAGTTGTTAAAACCCTAAACAAGCAAGTAAATAGTTAAAGATGAAAAATAAATTGCATTCACAGGGCTCTAGACTACATTTCTTCACTGATAAGCATCACAGCACATAATATAGGCACAGCTAATAATACCACATTTAAGTATATTTTCTTACTACATTTCTTAACACTTGTAAATGGTTATAAACAGAAAGACAATGCAGTTAGTGTTTTTCTTTATATAAACACAAAACGCATGACGAGAAATTGCAAATAAGGGCAGAAGCACTTTACAAGCTCTTATACTTGTAGTGCTTGTGAAAGTATTTCAGGATTTGTTTTTGGTTTTTTTTTGCATTGTTTATTTAAAAAAAAAAAGTATGCATATTTTTGATCCGACCTGCTGAATATCAGTCACCCCTGTGTGACCGATGAAAAATGTTTAGTCACACATGTCAGATTTTTTTGGTGCATGTGCGACCATAATGGGTGCACCCTGAAGCCCTCATTTAGAGGACAATAAAAATAAAAGCAAGCCAATAATTAGTTGTAGTAAAATGTCATGTCTTATACATAGCAAACATTGATGGATCTGGAATCTTTTCTACAGCTGGGGGAGCATGGAAAGTTAAAGCTGCCCCACCTTGCTTTGATTTGATCATGGGACTGAGCAAATCTATCCAGGTTGATCTGAGGGGTATGGATACTCTGCAATGCCCTATAGAGAAATTATACGTTTTTTTTTTTATTTGACTCACAGGAAGCCAGTGCAATAATTTATTGAACAGTGTAAATTACCTCCTTATTTCATATGAGTGACATATTGTCACCTGTTTAGATTTGATCAGAGGCTGGAGAGAAATTGTAGAAAAAGCAGCTTTCTAAGTTGTTTAAACAAATTCAACTTTGTGATTGGTTAAGAAGGTGCCAGTATTATACATGAAGGACAAGTTGGAATTCATTTTAGGCATAAAACAGGAGACATGTTGTTTTGATTTGAGTGAGTATAAGATACCCCCATGCAGCATGAGTGATTTGTTATGGTGTTGGCATTGTATTCCAGGTGTTTGCAGTCCGCTGAGAACGCTGACCCTCAGTTCAATCTGGAGTACCGGGGCCCCATCACCATGAAAGGAAAGAAGGAACCGATGAAGGTGTGGTTTCTGTCCAGGAACCCCACCGACTCAGAGTCCACCATAGTTAAAGCTTAACAATCGAGATTCAACAATAATACACAATGAGTGACGTCTAGACATCTAATGAGCTTCAGTACGACACTGTCTACAGTCCAGATGTCTTTATAATTACACAGATGAGCAGGGATGAGAAAATATCTTACTATAGATATGATGATATTTTTAATATAACGTTAATTTGAATTCTCTCCCTGCTTGTTTCTTCCTGACCACAATCTATCATGACCTCACTATATTTTTGTAGCATAGACACAATAGTGGAGTGTTTCATGAATCGTAGAAGTGCGATCGTACATTAAAGTTTGATACATTTTGGACAGAATATTCTCACACTGTTGTTGTATATATTATCACTAAAGTTTTGATAAGCAAAACATCTGTCCATCTATGTTTTTAGCTGCTAATTTTGTCATGTACTGTATTTGTTCCACAGCTTGCCAAAAAAAGTGACAATTTAGTACTAACCAGTTGAAATAACTAGTTTTACTTAACATGAATAAAATATATTTTACCATCGTCTTTTTCACTTTTAAGGGTGATAATGACATTTAAATTTAAAATGAAAGATTTGACTTAAGATTGATGTCATGTTCGTGCCATTACATTACATTACATTACAGTTTTTTTGCTCATTGGATGTAAGAGTTTTTGCAAGAGTATGAGGTTTTACACTGAATATGTTCTTCTGGCATCAATACCATCAAAAGAAATATAAATTTAGATATTACAGCTGTTGTATTTATATAGATCTATGTCATCATGTCCAAAAGTTCTTTGGCACACAAGCGTCACCAGATGTATGTATTACAAGTTTTGTCACTTTTTAAAAGGCACAAATGATATAGGTTTTGCCATTAGTAAAGCCCTTTCATGTATCGATCACTGAATTACTGAACTATTATATATATTTATTGCACCCCTCTACTTATTGCACACTCACTTTTTGTATGTATGAGAGAGAATACTATTTACTAAATGTCTTCTAAATGTTGTTGAGATATTCTCACTGATCTATCAGAGCATATTTATTGTTAACAATATTTTGATTGATATTTATTCTTTTTTTTCCATTATAAATGTTACTATGACCTTTAGAAAACAGAATATACAGTGGAAAAAAATAAAAGTAAATAAGTAATTATGGATACAACTACAGTGTTTTGCCTGTATAAGCTAAACTATGTGCTGTATGTGTTTGATTTAGTTCACATGACTAAATGTACCACGCTTTTATTTTTTCCAACCTCATTATTATTAAATCTTGCATCATGTCCTCCATGCAGCTTCCTGTGTCGAAAACAAACAGGTGCCTCTTGTTCTGTATGAGTGCATTTCTGTGCTTTTAAGACATGACTGCTTTATGTTAACAATGTTTCTGTTGGGAGCTATCTAATAAAATAGTCAAGAAAAGTGTCGTTTACTTGATATTTAAATGTAGAAGGAAATAATGTATTGTCGTTGCCTTACCTGAGAAGGTGTCAAACATCAGAAACATCAGTGATATAGTTCAACATGTACAGCAGATTATTTTGTAAAGAGCACCCTCTGTTGGCCAGTCAGAAGACTACACATTACAAACTATCCATACTTTTCTGAGTATTGTTGACAGTGATGAAATGTAAATTAGTGCATTTACTGAGGTATTGTACTGTAAACATCATGTTCTGTACTTACAAATACTGCCTTTACTAAGCACTTCATTTTTGATACACCTGCTGCTTTTACTGTCACTAAAGCAGGATTGTTCTCTTGTACATATTACTTAAAATATACAGAAGGGTAGACTTGTATCATGCGTCTGGGATTATATACCCTACTATCGAACGTATACAACATTGTGTGGTGATACATTCAAAAAATTTTTACAATGGAGATTCAGAAAAGAAAAATAAGATTGTCTCTTTTTTTGTCTGGCACAATGATTCTGGACCCTGTGTGAGGAATATGACAGTTTAAACATAAATATTCATAATACAAGCTGTTTTGTACACAAATTAAATGCAATATTAAGTTAGAACTTGAGACATTTTGAGTCTCGGCGGCTCCCGTCATTAATTGTCGGCGCGGCAGGTAAACTCGCAGCAAACTAACTGCGAGATCCATTATTAGCAAGCGTTAGCATGAATTTCAGTCACAGGGTTAACTAGTGTCTCTGCTAATTTACGAAGAAGGACGTTCATAAAACATTTCATGCTACCAGCATTTTATTCCAAATGGACTCTTCTGTCCGCCTCGAAGAGAAGTGTGGGAGGAAAAAAAAAAATACTTAAATTAATTTTCGAAGATGACGCCCCGTCGGCAACATCCATGACGCAGATAAAAACAAGGTTAAGTGGGAGGTGTTTAGCCGTAGCACCGATGGCTGACGGCTAAGTTAGCAAGTGGATGGCGAAGAAACTTGAGCCTCCAGCAGCTAATGAACAAGGAGTATGAGGGAGAGAAGTAAAAGAAGAGATTGTCAGTCTATTTAACTTAATCACGAGCTGGAACAGAAAGGTGACAGATGTGCTATCTATCCACAAGGCACCAAAGAGCTAAACATGAACTTAGTTAGATGTTTACATTTAGCTAACTCAAGAATAATATTTTAAAACAATAAGACTTGGTGGAGCTCAAAGAGCAGTGAGATCTCATTCAATGACTATGAGGAAACTCCAAATGAACTCTAACCTAGTGCTGTTCTGCATCTGCTGGATGGGCATGGATGACGTGCCCTTTGTCATTCTTGGAAACTGCCAATTACTCGTGGATGAAACTCATTTAGGGCCAATAAACAAATTCCAGTTCCCTGCAATGATGCATGGTGAGTTATTGGGCCAAGTTGAATTGAGCCATAATTGTTATAAATTACATTTGTCATGATAAGTGAAAATGTCAAGGCCTTAGTAGTGGTGGTGGCACAGTATGTTCAGGTCAGGCTGTTTTGATGTTTTCTTCCCTATAGTGGCAAAAAATACAAAAGTTGCAAAGTCTGCGATATTGCAGGACCACAAACTACTGTATTTTTGGTTATTATTCCTTGATTTATCCGGATTTGTTGAGAGCTGTGTTTGTTTTCTTCTTCAGGATGACACCTTTTCATGGTTGAGTTTGTGAGGGTTTTGTCTGAGGACCTGAGCACGTGCACAGGTAAGTAAAAATCAACTATAACATTTAACTAAGAGCCTTAAAAGTACGCAATAAAAACTTCAGTCCTTAAATGCTAGCAATAAAATATTTGAAGTAGTCCTAATTCAAATGGGGAATGACTGTAGTGATTTAACCACAGGGGCACTGAGCTTTAAGGCTTCCAATCCAAGTTCACCCTTCCATTCAAAACTCCATATGTTTGGAGTAATGCTAAAAACATAATCCTTTACAGTTTGTAAAATGTTGGAACCACGGTGCACAACACCTTTTTGGACTCTCTGCATTGACCTATACCACTCCTCCTTTCACACACCATGTTATTAGTTCACACATTCTGTTTTATCTGTTACTACAACAATGAGATAAGATTGTAGGATGAAATGATGATAAAGATTAGCTTAATCAAATAAACCTCAAGCTCACAGTCACTTTCAGCACTACAGTCCTAGTAGAAAGGTCTCTGTGTGATAAGAGGCAGATTCTACGAGGGGGAAGTAACGGTCAGGCAAAGGTCTCTTGTGCTGCATAATAAGATGAGATGAAACTGATACGAAGGAGAATTGGCACACTGCCCATGTTTTATGATATTCTTAGTGAGACTCTGGTGGGATTATTCAAGCAGCACTGTTTTGTGTGCATTTTTTGCAGCTTTTTGCTTTGTTGTTGACATTCACGCTAGTAGTTTGTAGTCAGTTATTTGTCATTACCATTTATCACTCTTTTATTCCAAATTGACCTTAAATACAACATAGAGAATAGTCAAACAACCAAACAAATAAAACATAGCCGGCTAAAAAACATTTATCATGTATGCACAAGCTTTGTTAAATCACAGACCCTGTTAAATACATCATAATCATTTTAAGGACACAAATTGGCTGACAGTGACTGTGTTCACGGTTGTTTGTGTAATACTACCCTCAAATATCAAAGGTCACGTTTATCACAATTAAGGTCAAAGGCCTGATTGGATACCTCTGAAGCTGAACAAAGCAATTATTGTTATTGCAAGAACATTTTGGCTGAGATGTTTAGCAAAATTACATTGGAAGTAATCAAAGTTAAAGCAGTGCAACCTTTGTGTTCACAATATGCTGCAACAGTTGTTTTTAGTTATTTTTGTCTCAGTTTGAGGTTCAGGTACCCAAATATACATTCAAAACGTGAATGTGTTTCAAGTTACATAAAAAAAGATGTGCTGTAGTTGTATTTTTTTGTGCATTGAATGCTGTGTGCTTGCGTCCCGTAGTTCTGCAGCAAATACTGTTGACCAGTTATGACCAACACCCTACGTAAACAGAGTTACAAGTATAACAGGATGTCAACCATTCTGGCAGGTATTTTTTTTTTTTTTTATGCCAACACAGGCACCGTTCTGTTCACAACCATGGCATTGCCCAATCAGATGCAGCTCTGGACATTGCCTTGAGAAAATCTGAGCTTTAAACGGCCACATCAGCATTCAAACAGATTGCGAGATAAAAGGGGTGTGTGGTTTAAAAGGAGCGGCAGACTTTGAGTAAGACACTCCTCGCTGCAGAGTTGTCCAGTTCACCCCTCACAGCCACCATGACCTTCAACGGCAACTGGAAAGTTGATCGCAATGAGAACTATGAGAAGTTCATGGAAAAAATGGGTGAGTGATTTAAACTGCTGATAAAATGCTGAAGACTATGCAGAATAGATTTTAAAAAAGCGGAATTAGATGCATTGGTAGAAAAGTTACAGTGTCTCTCATTGTGTATGTATCATGTATGCTCTCTGTGTAAAAAATATCAATGTCAATAATATGATATTATAATGAATATGATAAAGTACAGGTAGTCATTCTTATTGTTTTAGTTCTTTAGTCTTAGATTACAGTTGTTGAATAAAATATCGGTTATGCCTAAAATCTGATAATCATGCAAATGTTTAGTTTTTTAGATTATTTAAAATGAGCACATTGCAATAATCTTTAACGTATTTAAACATTTTAATGGGAGACAGAACCACATACTAGAGCAAAGGTCTTACTTGGGAACACTTGATGGCACAATGACCACCTTAACATATTTGTGATTGGCTTTTCAGCCTACTTAACCTCTACACACACTCAAACTAAGGACCCACCTATGCATGAAAAGTGGTTAAATCCTGACCAACTTCCTCCGATTGTTCAGAGTTCTATTGAATATATTCCATGTGTCTCTTGATAGGAATTAACATGGTGAAGAGGAAGCTGGCTGCTCACGACAACCTGAAGATAACCATCGAACAGAATGGAGACTCTTTTCATGTCAAGGAGAGCAGCAATTTCCGCACCCTGGAAATAGATTTCACCCTGGGAGTCACCTTTGAATACAGCCTTGCTGATGGAACAGAACTATCGGTGAGCAGAAGTGGCATCTATTGGGACACCATGTAATGACTCAGAAGCTTACCTTTACAAGAAATTAGATCAACATATTGGCTGTTTTCTTTATTCATTCATTTAGTTGTAAATACTAAGATGGGCTGGGCATATCAGTCCCTTTAGACTTTGAACCTTTGTGCCGCGTAAAATAATTGATTTGCTTGCAAAGAAAACAATCCACACATCAAAACGTCTGGCTTTTTTGCACTGTGCCCAGCTGATTACAGCCTCTAACAGTTCAGCTATGACTGTGACTGCTTGTGGCTACTACTATAAACAGTCACAGCAATAAAATGGTCAGCCACTTGCACTTTGTTGATGAATGAGTTTCATGTTTTACTCTGCAGGGCTCGTGGAAGCTGGAGGGAGACGTGATGACGGGGACTTTCAGCAGGAAGGACAACGGAAATCAACTGATAACAACCAGGATCGTACAAGGAGATGAACTTATACAGGTAGGATGATTTTATGTCTATGCAAATAATGGCACCAGTCAATCCCAATTTTATTGCCGTACACTTGAAAAGCTGTAGAAGTAGGTGATGAAAGTTCTTCTCAGCTGTATCTCTGTAATTCTGAGTTCCAAGTTACTGTAATACGATTTAAATACACAGTCAATATGTCTATTTACATATGTTGATACGCAAACCCACGTGATAATCCAGCCAGATGCAGACGCTATGATGACTTTTGTTGAGTGTCTCTGATGTCATCTTTTGCCAACAGAGCTACAACTATGAAGGTGTGGACGCTAAGAGGATTTTCAAGAGGGCTTAGACCAAACTGATCACGAGTAATATGTTTGCCTTCTGCATTACATACATTATTGTGTTGAATCATCAACTACTTATACCAGTATATAACCTTTAAAAGGTGCACTACTTGTAATGCCTGTACAGCGTATGAAACAGGTGTGAATTGCACAAGATTTTGATACTTGTAGTAATAAAGCCATTCTATAACTGCCTGTTTTCTGTGTTTTGTGTTTTGTGTGAAAACATGCGGAGGTCTGTGTAAAGTTGACAATAAAACATACACAGCCAAGAGACTAAATTAAGAGTGATACAATAATTTAAACTTTATTCAACAATGAAAAAAATAAATATATATTATCTACAAAAATATAAAGTGTAGACAGATTTGTTATGTTC
Organism: Acanthopagrus latus; assembly: GCF_904848185.1. Classification (NCBI taxonomy): domain Eukaryota; kingdom Metazoa; phylum Chordata; class Actinopteri; order Spariformes; family Sparidae; genus Acanthopagrus; species Acanthopagrus latus. The sequence continues at coordinate 12,770,157 of NC_051039.1, forward strand.
CTTTAAATTGATCTGTACTTACATAAATCATGAAGCATTCACTGAAGCACCAGCAACTCAATTCAACAGTAATATCAGGCCAAATCCTAACCACACACATGGGCATGACAATAGGATTTAGTGAGGCATACAGTTCCAACACATCAGGCCACATCAGCCATGAACTTATCAGATAAAATCAGTGAGATAATGTGGCAAGTTTTCTTTTGTTCCTCAGTGGTGATGTAATACAGTCTAATTATGTTCCCGTATAGTTAGCGCAAGATAAAAGATATGGACTGATGCAATGCCAATTGTGACGTTATGTGACACAGGACAGGAAGACCTATTGTCAAACAGGCCTCTTGAGCATATAAGGTACTGTGTACTGAGACTACAGATGATGGGTTCAGGAGGAAAATCAATTAGTGGCCTCCTTTTTCAAGCTCACACACACGGACACACAGGCATTTGCAATGTGTAATTCTTTACCACAAAAAAAACTTTCAGTTTCTATGCATTAAGGCTCTTTCAAACCAGGAAGCTTTGCAGCCTAGAAGATGGGAAGCACTTGCCACACAAGAGCCCAGATTTTCACATTTTCTGCAGATTAACATGTCAAACTTTTGTGAATTGAAGCTGAATGGAGAATGAACTGCTGAGGTTCTGGCTGTGGTTGTAGCTTCCAAGTCTGAAAGGGCTTTTAGGAATACTAACACACACACACACACGCACACACACACACACTCTCACAACGTATAGTAAAATGGTGCAAACAGAGGTGTGTCATCAGATATGTCACTATTAGCATTGCATATTATAAAAATGTGCATTACATCCCTTTCATTTATCGCCCTCATTGTCTAATCGTGGTTTCAATCACAAAAAAAAAACAAAAAAAACACTGAAAATGCCAAGGCACTCTTGATACAACTGAAGACACAAAATTAAGAATGTAAAATACAACTTGTGTGAAAACAATAGAATTTCTGTTTTTACAGATGAAGAAAATAATGAAATAACAGGTCAAATACTGTAACTAAATAATAAAAAACACAAAAACAAACTTTGCAGATGAGGGTTAGAACATTAAGATAATCTGGTTAATATACTTTGACCAAGTTTCATCTAATCCAAGAGTTCAGCCATTTGGATTTCTTTATCCAGTTAATATATTAGATATATTAAAAAGAAGTAAAATGAGTGATTTATATTTACTGAAGCACAATCACCATATACAAAGGCATCCTTATGTTATTTGAAACAGTATACTGCTTCGCTACATGTTATGCCTTCTTTTTCTTCAATTTGAACAGTGACAATAAATAAATCATGACAAATGCTCAAATTAGTGTTACTCTCATACATTTCTGAACACCATCCTTTGGTGTCAGACAGCACAAACACAACACATACAAACAGAGCAATTTAGTGACTAAATGTGTGTGGTTAGAATAGTCTAGAAATACCTGGAGAAGAGGTTATTGTGGTGAAAAATGAATAAGTGTCAGGATGTTTTGGAAAAAAACCTGCCAATCTAGTGAGCACCAAATAAATTGTATACTTATGATGACAATTGTACAACACGCTGATATTTATGTGCCTTTGGGAATGTCAAATGTACAGAATACAAAGCCATGAAATTACCCAAATCTGCTTTAAATTGATCTTAAAGTATTTTTTTCATGAATGCATAGTATGTCTTGTCTGTCCGCTGTTTTCTAGTTCATTGTTTGCATCATATGTTTGTATTTACAATGAATGCATAATCAAATGTATGTGTCCTTGCATGAGCAAGAGGAAGAGAACAACATTCAAGTGTTAAAAAAAAAAGAGTTTCCAAATCAACTGTAGATACAAATTGCTATTTAATGAATTGATTTTATTATTACAATTACATAAAATCCAATAGAATTTATGTTTGTTGGACTCAAAGTCAACTGTTATCATGCTCATGCTTACGCTGTACACACAGCTAGTAAAACTTTGTAAAGGCCACATGCAGGTTTCAGAACATTAGTCTTATGAACATGAATAGCTGTTGTGTTGTATGGTCAATATCAGATAGGCATATTATTTATATTGGCATCATTATGAAAATACCTGCAGGTACAGACCTGTTTAAATCTGTCTACTTGAAAAGGAAGACTGAAAAAATACAATTTGACATCACTGTGAATTACAAAAAAGGATTACAAGAACCAGCACAATCGAAGGTAGAATACATGAGGTGACATGGTTGTACAGTATATAGTGACCCATTGAATAACCTGAGGGCTGCCTCAACTACACAGCGTCTTAGTCAACTAATTATCAGATATGTAGACTGCCTGAAACCAAACGCAGTCAAGCAAAAGCACAGTTCTCGAAATTGTGTGTATATGTATTTATGAATGAATGCATGAAAACTGCCAATGATTTAATGAGAGTTAACAATTCTATTGAATCAATAAGTCATTAAGAATTTTACAGCCCAGGAGACTAACTGGTACGTGGCAGCCCTCAGTCATTCAGTAACACATTAATGTTGTAAAATAACGTACAAATGATAAGAGTTGGAGCAAATCAGTAACTGAATAACCGTAAATGTTGCAATGTCAGTTCCTTGGTGACCTAAAGCTCTCAATATGCATAAGTTGGTAAGCTGCCCAGATATTACTCCTCTGACAGACGTAAATAAATGAACTACCCTTCAACCTGCTGCTGATGGGACAAACCTTTGGCCCTTTGGGTTTTTATTTTGTTGTATAGAATGACATCATATTCTGACATCTTATCATTTGTAGTCACACCTCCGTGTTTCATCTTCATATAATAACTGTACAGACCAATGCATAATCAATCCAACTGGTGCTCATCACATTGTCTCATGCCTTAATTGCAGTACATTAAAATATCTTAATTTCTGCAACACTTCTGCAGAACTATTGCACAAATAAAAAGACATAGACATTTTAAAAATAAACATTTTTAAACTTGACATATGGTGACAAAGAATAATAAAGACTCAAAAACCCTTTGTGCAAACTGAAAACAGTCCAATCAGATTTTGGTTAAAACAAAATCTCCTTGCAGCAACACTGCGGGACAATGGAAGACGGTACAGTATACGTGATAGTTTAGAGTCCGTCAAACAATATGCAACAGCATTTAGAAATAGGTTTTACTTATGTGACAAGCTTGCATAAATATATTCCACTCAGTCTGGAGATATCGTGTGTCAGAGCATATTTCCATTCCATTCTCTAATCTTTGGCATCCAGTTAGTACTCTGCTGACCACTGTTCATCCATGTAAACAAACCTTGCCAAGTAACGCTCATAAAAAACCACGTTCATCCAGTCCCTTGGCTGTCACTGGATTCCATTTTGCAGTGGGTTTATTGCTATTATGGCCTGTAAGGAAACAAATAGAAAAATATTGTTTAAATTAGGTTTCATGGTTAACCCTGTCTGTATATTTACACCACTTCAAAGAAACCAAACTAAACCGTGTTATTTTGTCTTTTCAAATATTTTATATTGTGGCATTAATACATATGGGGAAATAGTAAATTGTCTAGAAAATGAATTGATAAGGGTGGGTGATCTGACGATTTTAGATCATGATCGAACTTGAAGGTGTTCACAATCTACTTTTCAGGTGAATCATAGAAGATTTTGTCAATAAATAGCAACTTACTTCTGTTTCCAAATAATCTCACTGACTAGCAGATCGATACCATTAGAGTCATGTGGCCATCTAGATTGCAATGCTCACTTCGCAAATAACTTCATGTGGCTCCTCCAATTGTTAGGGACTTTAAACAATGCAACCCAAGTTAAAGTAAGTGAAATGGCAGACTTTGCCGTTAAAAAAAACAAAAACTGTCTTCATTGCAATATTGTGTTTCAGTGATGCAAAGGAATACATTAATAGGCTATTTCAAGTCTAGTCTATATGTCATTTCAAAATTACCTTAACTTAGATTGTGGATCATGATTCAGTAGATCATGATAATGTATTTTGGCCAGATTGCCCACACCTATGGTTAGGCCTACATTGCGGTTTGCAAGTGTATTTAGAGAGGCTTACTTGTTTCAGGTCTGGGTTTTGGCACATCTTGTGAATATGTGTCAGTGGGGAGTGTGTGGCTTGTATCTCTGCGCTCAGTCACAACCACTGTCCGTGGCACCGTGGCAGAGAGCACAAGAGGCCTCTGGTTGTGGTACTTGAGACGGTATGTTTCCGTCATACAGTTATCCACATTGAAGTATGTTGTCAGAGAAACCTCTTGAGCTGGCACTGCCTGCTCCACTCTGCAACCAGTTAGTCTTTCCTCACTTTCACACGATGATGGGGTGCTCCTCTCTGGGTCAGAGCCCGACTTGGAGCTCGCATCTGAGAAGGTTCTAAGGCCTGAAATGTCAGGCTTCCTGTGAGGACTGACATAGGATGTGGATGAAAGACGAGGGCTTGATGGATAAGGTTCTTGAAGCATCCTAGGACGAAATGCTGCGTGGCTTGTTTCACCCTGGTGCTGGGGGACCCGCTGGGTTGGTCGAAGGTGAGGAGACACTGTCATGCCGAGCTGACGCTGATTGTTCAGTTGGAGAGGTTCGGCAGTCACGTTGCTGGGAGGGTGGTATGGCAGCGTAATGTGAGGACACTGGGATTCGGAGGTGACAGCCTCGCAGTTGCTGGAGCGGTATGCGTTATCTCTGTCTTCGGGCTCAGAGAGAGCAAGATCATCAGAGCTGTTCCACTCTGAGCTGCTGGTTTTTGTGATGTGCCTCAGGGCAGTACTTTCTCCAGTGTGACCTCTACAGTTTGACAGCTCCTGCTGCTCACCCTGCCTGTTATCTAAACCAGTTGAGTCCCTCTCTGAAGACACTGCTTTTCTGGAGTTACTAGAAGTGTACTTTGATTTCCGTCTACAAGAGAGAAGTGTTGTAGAGAATGTTGGGAATAATCATGAAATATAAAAGAAATCCAATTTACGAGTCCTTATTTTACAATACATATTAGAACAAATTATATATAATTTATAATTGTGGGCACTACCTCGAACTTGGACTGCACTTTAGATGTGAATGTGAAACTTGGTCATGGTTCTTTCCCTGAGGTTTGAGTTGATGTTTACCTATAAAATATAAAACAAAGGTGATCAAAACATAGAGATAGAGAGCAAACGATACAATGTTAAATAAGGGAAAACATAAATACAAATAGCAGTCTTACTCTATTGTGGGAAGTAACTCTAACATACTGTGATTAATGCAAAAGGTAACATATTTTTACCCTCTGACTTTTCCTTTTAAAAAAGGGAAGATTGAAATGTAAACTACACTATGTCAGAAGATAAAAATACCAAAATACAACAAACAAGTAGACATTAGGCATAAAGAAGATGCTTGGAGCCTTGAAGATTTGAGTCCTGAGATTAATAGTTAATAGTTATATAATAGTTTTCTCAGAATTCTTTAGTTGAATTCAGATTCCTGAGAATTCTGCTAAAAGATTTTAGACTTTAATCTCATAATTCAGATTTCTTTTTCTCTGAATTACGAGATTAATATCAGAGCTCAAACAATTTTTTCACTGAACCCCTGATCTTCTTCCCTAATTATAAACTAGGCAGATAAAGATGCAGACAAGTACAATAAAGCAAAATTAATCAAAAGTAGAGACCAAATGGAGGCATAATCATCTACACATCTGACCATGAATCTGTTGTCCCCTTATGGCACAAGGGGGCAGCATTAGAGTGTTAATCTCCCTAGACTTTCTCACAGCAGGATGAGCCAGTCCGCATGCTTGCTCTGTGCACCAGCGCAGTGAGAGGCAGTCTGGTGCTGGATTCCTTCCCTTTAAAAATAGATGTGTCATTTTTTTCTTTGCTGTTGCCCTGGAGAGGTCCATGCAAGGATAAAAGCTTTAACTGTTGGTTGGTAACACTGGCTCGAGATGCACATAGACTCGATAAAGTATCAAGTGCAGCACACTCAAACTAGTGCATGAAACAGAAAGATATTTATGACAATGCTGGCAGCCATGTCCAGCTGTGCTATCTGAGTGAGCTTTGTGGGATTATCATCAGATTAATGCCTGTGCAGGGCTGACTGGGTGAAGAGGTGAAAGAAGCCAGTCCAAGCTCAGAAATCAACCCAGGCATCAGTTTTCAATTACTCTCACATTATCAGAGACAGCTCACACTTCATCTGTTAACTAACAGAAATATAAAAAAAGAAAGAAAGAAAGAAAAAAGATAGAAAAAAAGAAAAGAAGGGAACTTTGGAGGGATGTGTGTTTTGTATTTACAAAGCTGATCTAATGTAGGACCTCATTTTTCCTTGTAAATCTTTTCCTTTAAGTATTGCAGATTAGATGTGAGATGTAATCGACCGTGTTACATGTTCCTTTATGCTCTTAATCATGTTTTGATTTTCACATCCATTTACTTTTGTCACTGGCTTTATGTTTTTACAATTGACTTGATGTAAAACATTTGCATACACATTATCAGGCTGTGTATTTACTCAGGCTGGGAGACATGTCATTGTCACAATATGAGACATTATTTAGTCTTAGAATTTGAATATGTTCTGATATGGCAGAAGTGACTTAATTTTCTAAACTTAGCAGACTGTTGTTCTAATATTTGCCTCTACCCACTTAATTCTACATTGCTGATGAGTATTTTTTCAAAAATCTCTTTGTGTTAATAAACACAATTTTGTTTGTTGGTCATATGGTTTATCAACCAGTCCTTTCAAAAGACTGAGAAATATATTATGTATCACAATTAAGACTAAAATTGTTGTGATAGTACTGAAAGGCCATATCGCCATGCCCTTATATATAAATAAACCGTACCAATAGGTTACATGTTATTTGTTAGCCTTTACCCTAACCTGATAGCTCAGATGATTTGTTACACAGAATCATTGAAGAAAGCCTCCTTGGGAACTATTTGGAGAAAGGATAGGTGCTATCATCACAATATTTGTCAAATGATTGGATGAACCATCTATCCACCACAGGTTTACTTCAACCAATCAACAAACTGTATGACAATGTTGAACAGCACTACCAGCAGTTGGTAAATAAACTGAGCAGAGTGAAAAAAGCCTTCAATGTCATTCTTTGTCTAGATAATATACCAGCATCTACACTAGCCTCGAGGAACAGCCATTTTCACCCTATCATCACACCAAAACTACACCCCCAGCTGCAACTAGTTCCTCACTGGAGGCTGACAGGTCTGAACCACTGTGGTTCAGCCAGAAGTGCATTACTTGAAGACTGGCAAAATGGATTTGAGCGTGCTCTTATGATTCCAGCTACCTCTCAAGGTAACCCTGACTGTGAAGTAAAAATATAATCTGTGTCATAAGATATTTTGTTACAGAGGCAGCTTGGTCTGGGATGTATTTCAGCAGCACAGATGCGACTAAATAATAATACAAATACTGAAGGAATATTATAGAACACTACAGGCAGCATATGTCTCCATGATCTTCTCACTTTTCTGTGACTGCGTATTGCTGCACTTTAATCATGAATGTGAAACTAATCTAGAGTATACAGTAAAGGATACTATATTGTATATAATTGAGTTTTAAAGTGTACAGTTTAGAGAATATTATAGATCCAAGACAAACTGGCAGAGGGCCAGTACTGAGAGAAAACAGGCCCTTGCAAGTCCATCTGCTACTTCAGTGCCATGGATTTAGCACAGTTAGACTAATGATATCTCAGAGCCATTGAAAAAGGATAAATGAGCAAGCCAGACTACAATAACATATCCAGCTGAAAAACTTTGCCCCTTCCCTCTGCTAGTGATGGAGAGGGAGGATGACAGATGAACAAGAGGGATGCTTTTTTGTCACTTTTTGTAACAAGTAGCAGCCTCCCTTGTCCTTCCTCAAATTGCCCACTGAACCATACTAAACGTATTACAGTATAAAGACTCATAAATACCCAGATTGTCGAAAGAAAGCTATAACCAGCCATTTAATTCTGTTCATTCCAAACACATTTATTACATTTATTAAAAGCAAAAGCATTTACTTTTCCTGGAAAACCTAACGAAACCTTCGAAATCTTGGAACTCACCATTGTGTGTTGGTGAGGATGAGATACTTGATTTGGCATCTCCTCCTTTTTGGTGCAGCTGACTGAAAATAAAATACTAAAATTATTCAAAGCAAGTTTTAAGTCATTCATGAGAATAATACCGAACACTTGACAAAAATGAAGACTTTTCACATTCACTGTCTGCTTATGTTCAACTGGATTTTAATGTCATTTTACTAGATAAAAAGTCTTGTGTGGAGCTCCATGTATTGGTTACTGATTTTGTTACAGATTGGCTTTAAATGCTTGTTGAAGTTATAGATATTTGGAAATTTTATTTTGATTAATTATATATATATATATATATACACACACACACACACACACTGACATACATAATCTGAAAACTACAATAGTATCTTGTCCTCCATACACAATCCTCTCACAGCCACATTTAACTTCTTTTAACTAATTACTTATAAATCCCACCTTAATTACCAATGAATACTCATGTATTCTCTTTAAACTTTATTTACTATACCATGGACACTTTTATATATGCCCTCAGTTCCAGTGAATCATGAGATATTACAACTTACCTGTGTGCACAGTTTGTTGAACGTGCAGTGTGTATTATCTGCCCTGTTGTCCCTTTTGGGGATTGACTTAGTAATTTAGTTTTCCTTGTAGTGCTCTAACTTATTTGATGTCAAAACTTAATTTGAAAATGGCAATTGAACAATAAAGTTGTTTCTTACCTTTGCAACTGTGCCTCAGGTGTTGACCTCTGGTCTTTAACAATGAAGCCATCAACACCAGGTGAGTCAGGATTGGTGGAGCCACTGCTGAGTCTATCGCTGCTCTCATAGCCAGACTCTGTTCTTTGAATTGTCCAGGTATCACTACGCAGCAGTGTCTTGGGACCACCCTTAAGTCTGCTGCCCCTCTGTTGGTTGGCCCTGCTTTCTGACTCTACAGAGCTATGGCTCTCAGTCTCAAGCCGCTGCTCGTCCTCATAAATCGTCATTAAACACTTCTGCTTCCTATCCTCTCTAGTTCGTACATGCTCCTGCTCCCGGTCTCGGCTTTGTTCTGTGTGTACTCTTTCCTGCAATGAAGGCTTATTGTGCCTTGGGCTGTCGTGCTGCTGTTGACGGCGCTGCTCCAGTTCGTTCAGCACAGTGTCCACATTTAACACCTCCCGAATGGGTCTCCAAGTAGACTTAGATTTATTGCGACTTCCTTCACCTCCACCCTTTTCCCATTGTTCCTGGCAGCTCTCCTGATCATGGCGATTCGGGGAAGTGTTGCTTCTCCGGCTATGCCCACCACTCTGTGTACCAAAGGAGTGTCCACGTGGCTCCTGGGATCCTCTGCTTGAGTGGTTTGATGACTTCTCTGTACGTGGATAGCTTTTGAATTTTTGGTCCACAGGAGGCCTCGGTCCATTTTCTGGTGGAGATGAAGATCTTGCATGTGCCATCACTACAGAGAGTGGAAATAGATCGTTTTTAGGACGACCATTTCAAATATGACATACAGTGGTTGTATACACCAGCTTGACCTTGCCTGTCTTTGTGTTTGCCTTGTTATTGTTTAGATTCTCTAATACCAATGATGCAGACACAGTGCTTTACCTTTGTGTTGCAATGGTTCCGTTTTCCGATACACACGATCCTTCTTTGATGTTTCACTTGGCCTCTGCAAATTCTCCATGAAAGGTTCCTGGTATTTGTTAGGACTGCCAAGGGGATGTTTCACTAAGGGGTTAAAAATTATAGATGGTATATGAGTGGTTGCTCTGCAATTGTGAATTATTTTGTGGTTTCTAAATAGCCTTAGACTGCTGACATCAGAGAAACAAATCAGAGAGGGGATAATTGTTAGTTGACCTTAAAATCCCCTTTACATTCATAATGCATCACTGGGTATGAACAGCCAATTAGGGTGTGACATAACAGTTTTTTGTTATGTAAGCAAATATCAACAGGTACAGCCTGCTTTTCTACCACATATGCGATTTACCAGAGGTGTTAGAGCATATGTGATACATCTACACTTTGTCCTCAAACACTGTCACTGTGCACTGGAGGTATTTAGCTTTATATAACATGTTCAGCTCTTAAACCATGAAGGCTACCAAGCTATATCAGCAGACTTTGCTGCAAGCAGGGAAAGAAACACACATTGTTTTTTTTTTGTTATTTTCTTTTTGCTAAAGAACAGATGCCAGCACATTATTAGCAAAGTTAAAATACACTGGTGCTGCTGCTTTTGCAAGCCCTATGCCTCTGTTTCAGGCAGGTCACAGTGAGAAACGATGAGATGCCGTTAACTGTGAACATCTGCCTCCAAATCAACACATTCAGCCAACAGCTGCACTTCCTTGCACATTTAGTCCTCAGCTTCTCCTTTCAGCATGTGAGTTCGACCACTTTGTAGCACATTGTTCTTTATATTTGTGTTTTGATGCAATAAGCACTGTACTTCAAAAAGATTCTCAGTATTTTTGTCAGGATTTAGAGCAAAACCTAACACAACACATATTCTCCCGCAAACGTGAGGCGAAATCGCGTAAAGCTGTGTCCATGTGCATGGCTCCTGGATGTTACACAGTGATGAGTAATTGCAGTGAGTAAGCTGTAGTATTATGGATTTCCAGATTTGTTATGTAGCCTAATGCTGATATTAAAGTAGTCCCACTGAAAAAAAGAATACTAGATTTAGATGAAGTGCACTTACACAACTACCAAGTAATTAACCATTACTCTCTTTATGATGTTGCCTGAAGTTATACTGAGATTCTCAGGCTTAGTAATGCAGTATTATACTGAAGGGCAGTTAGTAGATATGATCACATCCACTGTGTACTGCAAAACAGTACTTCAGTTGATCTCAATATAAAGTAATTTAACAAAATAGACAACAGTAAATAATACATACAATACATTTAATAGTTTAAAACCAGAGCCATATCTCATTCTAAAACAAAACTAATGGATTACTTACACATATTTTCATAAAAATAAGAATCCAGTCCCATGCCAGTCAAAGTATCTGGATACAACGCTAAAACAGAACAATCCATCTAAGCGAGCAAGGTGGCATTGCCAAAAAAAACCCAAGCAGATAAATTAATGGAGGCAAACATCGGAAATGTTTAGGGGTGGAGTGAGAACTGCGGGGCAGGAGCAGAGTGCGCTTGGCCACAGAATCAGGGATTAGAGAGGAGGCGTGGGTGGTAATCTGCGTGCAACAGAGGCATCATCCTCATGCCAAGTTCAAGCCAGCACACTGAGCAGGACAATCTTTCTGCCTGCGGTTTAACAGCACTCTCGCAATCCCACTGCAAACCATAACTGTAATTTGTGGAGTGAAACTGTTGTTGCCATAGGTAATGACATTGTTTGATGTTTAATTTTACTTTGTGATACTTTCATAAAAAATGTCCAGATGCTATAAAAGACTAGGATTGATGGAAATGAAATTATTTGACAAATCAAAATTCTAATCAAAATCTTCTGATCACTATTGTAATGTCTCATTATTAAAGACACTATGTTACATGTTACATACCCTACTGAATATGTATACGATAATAATGACCACTCATGGCACCATTTTTGTGTTATAGTAAGACTAAGGAAATCTGCTTGCATGCTCAAGAAAAAATATTGTTCTATGGCATACTGAACAAACTGTTTCAAATGCAGGCAGACAGACATGGGATAAACAATTTAATCCATTCTGAAAAAAAAAACAAAAACAAAAAAAAACCTTTATGGACATGTGTCTCATGATTGCACAGTTTACTGTGGATTATGCCTATGTTGATTCAGCTCAAATTCTACTTTCATTCATTAATTTCTTGTCATGTTTTGCATGCAGTCCAAAGCTTTCAACAAACATCAGTGATTTAGTGATTTATAAACATTTTTTAGCAGCTGACTATGGTCTAAGTGGGATAACAAAAAAATGAGACATGTTTATTGTTTACATGTTTGAGTCTCTGTCCAGTCTTTTTCAGAGTTAGATCAACTTGCTTGAAGGGGATTGTGGGTCAACTGGTAACATATAAACTAGTAACTAACTGTAATGTTTTGCTGCAGTGGTTATCTGTTGTGTAATACACAACATTCATTGATTTAAAGCCATGTTCAAGTTGCCCAAGTAATAGTAACATGTACTTTTCAACCAATTAGAACCAAATTATGAATTTATTAAAATGAATAGATGAACAAAGGGAACAGATATTGCTATTGCTTAAATATACAAATATAAAATATACAAATCTTGAATGTCTTACAGACGTGCAAGGGTTAGGTGTGCTGAGTGATGACTGGAGGATTGTCCTACCTGTCGTGTCACCATTTACTTGGGCTTTGTAGCGAGGACACATGGTAGTTTGTCGTGGTGCATCTTCATTAGACACTGGAGATCCCTCAGGATTGGTGTAAAATAAAAGAAGTGGCTGGAAATGTCCCCTGATACATTTAGAAGCAACATCTTTCCATTTGGATCCAATCTGAGGAAAAAGGTAAGACATAAGAGCATGTAACACACAGTAACAGGTAGTTGACTTTTGAACAGGGATAAAGCAGATTTATGGCAGATTTCCTAACCTCCTTTACAGTAGCATCATCAAAAAACATCCATTTTGAAGATTTGGTGTGATAGGCGAAGGCTGAGTAATGTTTACTCGAAAAGCAGATCATCCCCACCAGATGTAGCTCACTCCGTTTGGCATTTTCATCAGTGACACGGTTGAAAAGCTGAAAGAGAACAAATTGAGACAAGTTTGATCTCCACATATTGGTTTTTGACAGATGTGAAATTAAATACTATGAGAATCAAATCTGTTTTATAGATAACCCTGAAGTGTTTTATTTATTGATTTTTTTTGGAGAGAGATTACAGCTCACTGACCTTCATCATTATATGGACAAAAGTCATCAAACAGCTGTGATCATTGAAATGCTTTAAATTAGTACATGAATCCTTTGCAGATTTTTGTCATTGTGGGAGCAAATCTAGAACATTTAAACTAGCAATCCCTTGTGTTGCATATACTAAATAACATGTTTGTCATCTGGTGACATTTTGCTTTGGCTCTTACCCCACATAGGTTCAGATTTGGGCCAAGTGACCGAATTACTTCATCCGTAAGATCAGACTGCTCAGCATCCCACACAAATCCTATAGTGACAATCTCTGGACAGTTCATGAGCACACGGCGGATCTTGATACTTTGACCACAGTTGCTCTACAAAATATGAAGAAAAACATATGCAGGTTCATAACAACATTACAGAATCTGTTTTATTCTGTTTTTTTAGAAAAAAAAAAACTAGTTTAAGCATTATTGTAAGGTATTTTTATTTCAATTTCTGTTTTTTGACAAACAACAGCTTGGCCAGTTACTTTAAATCAAAATGTCTGGCTTTTGTAACACTGATCAAAAACCCAGCAGACTCATGGATTTGTTGGCGATGAGATAAACAAACTGTAACATTAAAGAGACACAAATAAAACAAGACAGAAACCAGTGCACCAGACTTATCTAAATCTGAAAAGTGCAGTGTATTAACTTGATAGGATGTCATTTTGTTGAACCACAATTATGCTATATTTTGTTGGAAGGCATATTTTGTTGTTCACTTTTGGCAGTGGATAACTGTTCTCCTGCCTTCAGTGTTTGTGCTAATGTCAGCTAAAAACCTGCTAGACTGATCTCACAACTGAGAACATGGAGATGAGATCTTTAATTTGAAGTCTCAGTGATAAATAAATGAGCAAATTTGCCAAAATGTCAGAGAAGTGGGCTATGGCTCTCTCGCTCTCTCTCTGTCTCACACACACACACACACACACACACACACACACACACACACACACACACACACACACCTAGACATGTGACTTGACACATTTAAAGGATGATTGAAGGAAAGAACCAAACAGCATGTATTATCAGCACATCAGTATGATAAAGTTAGCACTGGAGCTCATTTTATGGGTTAAGAATAGTGGGCTAAGGGAACAGAGCTTCACCACACAGATGCACACTGAAGAGGAAGACAGCGGTAGCAAATACAGATGAGAGAAAAACAGTGGATATGCCCTTACTGCTATTTATAACTCAACACTAGTCTGGCACTGTCTCCTTCCCGCTGCTTCAAGTGCAGTGTCACAGCACAAAGCACAGAGTGTACTCTGCATAACTACAGGAATCGTCTTAATCAACCATTTTACAGTAATGTTGTTGTTCAGTTAAATTATTCATCAATAGCTGCTTGCAACAAATCTGCATTTATTTAAGAAAACAACAGAATGGTTAAAGGTATTGAGCCACTGCTTAGTAAACATGCCTCATTGGTTAAGAAACACATCAAATCAAAATTACAATAAATGACATACCGGGCAGCTTCGGAGGTCACCTGTGTTGTTTGCTGCCTGCAGCAATTCTCCAAACATGTCTGACCTGAGCCGCTCGTTTTTCCCCAACATGCGATCAACCTGTTGGCTGTGAATAAAAGCAGGGAGAGTAATAAGCGTAGATAATTAGATTTACAACATGGTGACAAAGTCCTAAACATTATATTTTCACTTTGTGGAAATACAGTATTCCGTCATCGCAACCCTTTTTTATTTGATGTAGGAAATGGAACAACCAACATAAACTGCATAATATACACTAAACATACCTGTTTGATTTAATGCCAATCAGTACAACTAATCTGCCAATTATACCATTAGGATGGTTCATAATGTTTTTGTTGACACTGTCAATTCAACTAGATGTTTATTAATAAGTTGATTTTAAGTGGTGGTGTTATATGGGACTACATTATATTGATATAATTTTGACAGAGCTCATGCAAGAAGTGAGCTAAGAATACATGGTGACATTTGTTGCACTAAAGAGAAAAGTTGCCACATATTTGAATTTTTTATGAAATTATGAGGGGTGGCTGTAGCTCAGCGGGTAGAGCAGGTCGACTAGTGAGCTCCGGGCAGGGCTGAGCTGCATGTCGAAGTGTCCTTGAGCGAGATACTGAACCCCACATTGCTCACTAGTGAGGGCCCTGCGATGAACTGGCGACTTATCCAGGGAGTACCCTGCCCTCGCCCTGAGACAAGGCTGGGATTGGCTCCAGCAGCAACACCCCGCAACCCCATGGAAAGGGATAAGCGGTTTGGACAATGACATGACATGAAATTATGAAAAAACATAAACGACAATTCAGGAACCTTAGCAAGGGAAAGAAAGCATGATAGTACTCAACATTAGGTGTTAATGTTTTTGATGCTGTTCAAAGGCAATACAATGACTTATTTAAAATCTTGATTGAATTGATTACTGGCAAAACGTGATACAAAACTATTTACCACAGCGGAATTTGTCAGTAATGATGATTTCCTTCAGTGCTACTATTTGCTACTTTCTACTGTGTTGATCAGGTGTCCAAAAAATATACTACCCGTGTCAAGGTAAAATTCATTATTAAGAATGTTCACATTGTAAGGCACAAATAATGAACACTATTAACAATATTTATTAAGATACTCAAGCTGTGCCTGTTAAAGGACAGGAAGGAAATAGAGTAAAAATTCCAATCAAATAATTTTCTCGTAACCTTATTTAGTACTTTGACATTTAAATCAGGATTAGCACTCTGGCCTGATTTTTGTATCCCATTTTTAAAGCCATGGCAGAAAATCAAGTACTCACCATAAAGCAGTAGTTGAGACATAATGTACGAATTCTGTGAATGGGTGTGGGTCTGAAGATGCACCACAACAGCGACACACAAACTGCAAAGGGAAAGTTACACATTATTCTACAGATCAAATGTTTATATTTCAGTAGTAATTTAGAAATGTTAGTAATGTTGTCTTTATTATTTTTATTATTATTATTATTAGTAGTAGTAGTATACTTGCAGTAATTATTCTTTCTCCAGTTAAAAAAGCCACATTTTATTACTGGCCCAATATATGTCACATTGATACACATCTTATTTAAGTATTGCATTGTTTTTTTTAAACGCCATTAAGCAGTTACAATTATATCATAATAAAAATGTAGTTACCTGTTCATAAAGCATCATTGCAAATTTCTGATGGGTGATGCAGGATTTGGATGAACAAGAATCAGTCGAGGCGTCTGAAACTATGTGTAAATGAATTCGCTCCAGGATGTTCTCCTAACATATAAGAGACAAGATCAGATACAGTACTAACCGTGAATACACGCAAACAGCACTCTTAAAAACTTACAGTAAACACCTACATATCTGTTTAACTCTTTAACAACAATGCTGAGGCACAACAATTAACAATGATCAATTTGCATTTAAAAGAGTTGAAGATTGTAAAATGGTGTGCCCGTTTTAAAACTTTTATAGTTTGTCATGATAATTTCAACACAGACAACATAAAAATCCATACAAATATGAGAATTCTGGATCATCTGAGCATTATGAAGACCAAGACCACACCCACAGAACTCAGTCAAAAGGCAACCTTAATCAACTAAATCCTAAATACAATCCTAACAGGACTTAAATATGCTAAAAAGCAAGAGGTCACATCCATACTTTACATACAAAAGATGTAAGAGGTGGTTACACAGAGCCAAGGTATTTTGTCAGTCTTTTTACCTTCAGTGTCACAGAAGAGGAAGCACCATAACATAATTTAATGCACAGTTACCGTGGAAAGGGCTTCCTCTGAGTATTACTTTGATTAAAAGCCAAAGGCACAGTGTCAACGTACAAAGCACTCAGCAGCATCATCCATCAGGCCAAGTTGGAAACGCTGCTCATCCTTAAAAGTTTCAGCCAGAGCATTGCGCAGGCTGTCTGAGGGGAGCACACGCTCTCTGCTCTGTTGAAACTGGCTGAAGATACTCTGGAAAAGAATAACAAGGGTTTGTTACTGTATTAAAAATAACCTTTTTTCCTCATCAAATTATAATTTGTGACCATTTTTACTTTTGTGGACAGTTATTATAGCATCAAATATTAATATGCTTATGATTAGGGATTGAATAGAAAAAAAAAATCAACAGGACTACAAATAATTCCAGGTGCAGCTCAAACCTTTAAAGCGCAGAAAATGCAGGCATCACCAAGACAGAAGTGACCTGAGAGCTGCCTCAAACTTCTCCTGAAAATGTCCAGTTGCCAAAGCACCTGTAAAGGTGTAACAACAGTACATTTAACAAAATACTGACAGTAACTGAAACCTGTTTCAGAAGCTCAAATTCAAAGAAAGATGTTTTTTGTAAAACATTTTTTGATATAATCGTTTTATTTAATGTAAAAGAGTTAAAGTACTGCTGAACTCACTGAAAATTAATACTCAAAACTGCAGCTTTCCTCAGCTTTGTGTAATTTTCAGCTCAATGATTACAGCTATTTTAGATGAGACGAAGTCCATTTCTTTATAAAGAAAGTTAATGGCTGTGTTTCCATGGAAACCGCATTAACAAAGGTCCCGCAAAACACAGCAGCTACAGTAGCTTTAAAAAAAGAGATATGGGGCACTGAATTTGATTAATTTACTGCTAAAGGCAGCGAGCTAGCATGCTATTTCCTTTTGGTTGTCTGGTGTTAGGTAATGGAACATTTTGTTAGAGTAATTACAGTCAACTAGCTAGAGTCTAGGGGTGGGTATTGTCAAGGACTTCACGATACGATACGCATCACGATACATGGGTCACGATACGATTATATCACGATACATTGCGATACGATGCATGTTGTGATATATTGCGATATTCCACATAGTTAACTGAAAATGTAAAAACAGAACTATATTATATTGATAATTCAGCAGACAAATTGAGTCAAAACAATGTAATTCAAAATGTCCTTTTTCAATTTATTTATATTTGGCAAATTACCAGACACACAGATCTAGCTGCCATTACATCAAAATGAAAATAAAGTGCACAGTGAACTCACTGGGGATGGTGTGGGGCTACTAGAGGACTGAGCTGAAATGTAGACATGAAAATAAAGTGCATATGCACAAGTAGTCCTTATTGTCATTCAACACAGTAAACTGAAATGTATGAGGATAACATAGTGCATATAAAATATTCCTATAAACAAAATGAAAAGAACAATAGTCAGTATGGTGTAAATAAACCGTAAAGATACTATAGTCCAACTCAGATGTTATTTGCACATGTCCACTACTTTAGAGTCAGTCAAAAAAGTTATATTAGGTGTTGGTTGGAAAATAAGATATTGGGCACAGAATTTGATGAATTTACTGTATACCAGACTACACATGAAACAATGATCAGCTACCTAGAGTTGACATGACAGCTACTGAATTAATGTAATGGGAACAGAGAAAAGAATTAGCTAGCTAGTGTGCCATTACCTAACTGCAAGTTCAGTGCGTGTCAGCTGTTGAGTAATGGGAAACAAGGCTTGAATTAGGGAACTAGCGTGCTTTGACACTACATCAACTGAAGGGCTGTAGTAGGAATGCAGTAGACAAGGCTTTCCATCATACAGAAGTGGTGGAGGTTTCGTTCAAAACAGCTTAGGAAAATGAAAGACATTGGCAGGTGGCAAAAAAAAAATAAATCGAAGCATTAACGATGTTTCTGATGACGTCGTCATATTAGGATAATGTTTCCAAAAATGTTTGCCAAAACAATGAGATTTATTCAGGTATTTTTAAAACATGCTAATTTGGTTCGGGTCAACTTCTGCTCTCTGGTGTTCAAAAATGTTTTATTTAACGTCAAAAATGTTTTATTTAACGCATTCCATTTCAACAGAGCATCGATGGTAGAGTGAGAATAATTTTTTAGCATTAGCATTGAGATGTAATTTAGAGCTGGTAGGAAACGGTTCTTACCTGAACGGCGCTGTTTAGGAAGCAGCTGTTTTGCCCAGGCTCATTCAGCAGGCCTTTGGTGAGTGCGAGAGATAGCATGCTCCCAGGCTGGTAGGATTTTTTCAGGCCTCCTCCAGGTTTTTTGAACATCTTCACCCATGACATGGAGTTACCGCCTGCAACTGATAAAAAACATTCTCCAGTTGTGTCATGTGTCACTTATGTGGTATTTAAACTCAGAGGGTGCTTGTCAGTGTCTTATTTAAAAGCAATTCACACCTCATGTGTAACCTTTAAAATAATATATTATATATGACATGTTGTGGATGTTTTTATTAAGATCTAATGGTCTAAACAGAAAAAAATGCTACTTTTGATTACCCACTCAAAACATACTGAACATGCATACTTAGGACACTTAGGATTCTAAATATGATTATTATTGCATGGTGCGGTGGAGGCATAATAAACAACCCTGGATGAAAATTTAGTTCATCTTGGACACCATTTCCATTAAATCACTAATCCAAATGACTGATCTGGTTGGACGCCAGATGAATCACGCCATCTACCTTCTCCAGAGTTGGGGGGAGACTTGCTGCGGCTGGACATGCTGGGAGGTGGGAGCTGGTGCGTTGGTCTGGCCATGGGCTCCATCCATTTCATCCCCACGCGCCTCCAGAGCGGTTAGTTGAAAGCATTGTCAAGATCAGCCACAGGGCAGCCTCAGCCATGTGCGAATGGACATTGAATAGCAACTGGATGAAATCTGAGGACATAAATGTACAAGTCCACAGTGCAGTCAGCCAAGAGCAGCCAATTAACGCTAATGAAAGCACTGAAGTAGACATTTCCTGCAGACTAACATACAGCAAACAATTCACCACAGCTGATTCTCATGTAATACACTGTAAATACTGTTTTATATTTTAACTTGTTCCGAAATGTTAAGACCTAAATGGTGAGTTTGTACAACACTTCTATAATCTGAAACCTTCAAAATCTTAATTAAGATCATAACGATGCCAGAAAATCCTCACACTGTTTTTCATACTTCAACATACTTAACATCTGCTCAGAGAGAAAAAACAACCTAATTAACTTTCGGTCTGAAAACATCTCGACATTGTAATTAAAAAGAACTTCAAAATACAGTTCAATATACAAATAAGGGATAATAAGAAGGATAAGAATCATGATGCAAGGGACAGAAATTACCGTGACTTCATCCCAGTCATTATTGTTTATAATGTATCTTTTATCATGACTATTATTTATTTATTTATTTATTTATTTATTTATTTATTTATTTATTCACAAAACCTAAAATAGTGCTACCAGTGTATTGCTGAAAATTCAGATTTTCCAGGATAGTTTTCCCCTGGAGCACATCATTTTCCACTGCATATGAAAAATGTGTCATCATCAATAAATAGCTGCATTAGGCGAACACTGTAAACAACATGTGTTGTCCTTGATGCTCATTTACATGAAACTACATGCCAGCATTTTTGATACAAATGTAAACAGGGGACTCAACCCACCACCCAAAAAAAAACAAAAAAAAAAACAAACAAATCTGAACACCGAACTGAAGCCAACATCTTGAGATGTGCAACAAGGTCCCACATTAGAGGGCAGCTGAATTCATTTTGATTAAATCTTAAGTTCTGCTTTGTTTACATTCGCCATGATCATGCATGGGGAGGGGAAATCAATATTTTCATTAATGATTAAATGACAAAGACACGTGACTGTTATTTTGTCTACAGAACGTCAACTTCATCGGGGATAGTTTGTTTCATTTTGTTGCTTGTAAATATTTGTCAGTGTCTTATTTGTGTGCTAAAATGTATATATTCAAAGAAGAGCTGATCACAGACCTTTATATAAATCTCAGAGTGATTTTAGATCGCACAACGACTCGTTTCGTTATAATATTCTAACGTTTTCATCGTAGGAATCCACATGTCAAAGCCTTTATTTGGTATCGTAGCCCACATGTGTTTCTGCACCAACCTCTCTGACACCATGTGATGCCCATATAGGCCTATACGGTCTGACATAAGCGCCCATCTTTTGCAGTAGGTTTCATAAAGAGGGCATAAATCCTATAGTGGACGAGAGTGTATGACCATCCCGTGTTTCCCTGCATCAACGAAAATAACAACAACACACCAAAGCCTCGACAAAGCGCGCTCCCACAGCAGACACACACACACACACACACACGCTGCCGGCGCTGCACCAGCCTGACGGTGAACTGTACACGGGAACAGCGCCCGGTCAGCTACAGTAGCAGAAATATGCCGCAACTTGCATTCAGGCATGCAGAAAACAAGTGCCGTGCCGACTCACCTTAAAGGGAAGCGGACACTTCGGTCGCTCGCCCTCCAATGAAGGCGCGGGGCGGTCCAGCTGTCAACGCGCAAAAAAAAAAAAAAAAAATTAAAAAAAACCCGGACACTTCTCTCCGAAATCCTCGCGAATGTAAACTGCCTAGAAATGACTGCAGATATGTCCAGACGCATGTAACGCACTATCTGTCATAGTGCAGCACTGCCCCCCCCACCCCCCTCCCCACCCCCCCTCGATCCCTCCGACACGCAACACAGGCGGCAGTCCGAGCCCACAGTGTGATGGCACACGGACTCGGTCGGGACAGTGTTATTTTCGGTGAAAATTCGTCCCTTTCTCCGCACAAACGGGGCCAGTGATGGCCTGTGCCAGAATTTACGACGCGGATTAGTGATGTTTTCAGACTTGAGAGGTCAAACTCCGCCCCTAGTGTAGCCTCAAGTGCACTGCTGCTGTATTGCAATCTTCAATTCCTGCATGGGAAACTGTGCGCTGCCTGGCGGAAGGTCAGACTTCCAACTTGTCATGATGATGATGAGAGAAGACATCACATGACCGCACTGGTTTCATAATCATGCAGCACTGTGGGGACTAAACCCTGCCTGTTTTTATTTATTTATTTATTTATTTGTATTCATTTTAGTTCCCCTTTTTTGCTCCTCATCGTCCACATGAAATACTAAATAGGTGAAAATATGTCACAATTTCCATTACAAGCAACACTGGACAAAGAAGTTGTCAAGTGTTCATCTTCTTTGTTGTCATTTTGTGCAAATAACAGGTAATGTCAAGCGTTTGTTTTGATCAAATGACAACACAAATCTGCCATGTCTGTCTCCGCGGTAAACAGGACATGAAACCACAAAAATCAGGGCAGATGGAGGGGCCTGGAAGGGGAACAGCCCGCAGAGCTGAGCAGGTTTTAAGTGTAGACAGGACAACTGAAAGAGGCTGATGGTGCGCACAAGCCAGAGTCAGCAGAAATGACAGTCCTTGTCATTGGTGTGTCTCTTCCTGTTTTTTAGTGGATCTGTCCAAAATAGAACAAAGTTTTTTTTTTCTGTGCAGCCTGAGCACATAGCCTCGTTACACAATACACAAATAATTCTGAGCTAGATTTTCCACATTTATTCCACAGTTTGGAGCTAAAATGACACAGTGAACAAGGGCTTGGTGATATGACCTGAGAATGTCCTTTTTTTAAAGGCTATATCGGATACATCATATATGTCTGGATATGGCTGGCTTGGACTGATGACAGAACCAAATATCACATCATTACTGACAAATACCTTGATATTGATATTTTATTCATGTTTTAGGGATTGTTTTTAGTACTTTTACAAAAAAATCACTTCGCTACTAAAATCACTAAATCAGGAAAAGACAACTCCCACTTATGTCATATCATTATACTTAACAATATTCAAAAAATAAGGTGATATATAGTCTCAGAACACAATATCAATATATTAACGATATATTACCTGGCCTTACAGTTAACCCAGCCTCATGCCAAGTGCTCATCAGCTACTGCCCTTCTCATTCACTTCCTTTGAATATAGTGTGTCCTAGTATGTTGTGTTTAGTACTACATATGCGCTCATTTGTGTGTGTGTGTGTGTGTGTGTGTGTGTGTGTGTGTGTGTTCATGTGTGTGTGTGTGAATGTGTGAGAGTCCACAGCATGCCAGCCAGCCTGTGAAAAACAGTGTAAATTCACTCTTCATGAGTTGTTATTCTGAGAAGTCCTCACTGCTTTTCAGTCCAAGATTGAAATCTGTTTCCAAATGTTAAACGTCTATCACAATCACAGAAACAACTGTCAGTGACACACTGTGACTGTAGAGAGTTAAAATAAGACATTCTAGTCATACGTGTTCTGATATATTTAATATATAAAGCATGGACCTTGTGCAGTCTATAGAATGTGTATATGAATACAGTGTGTGTGTGTAGCATTTCTCTGATCCCATCTCTGCTCTGCTCCAGCAATAGCACTGAAACCTCCCTTGAGACACATGAAGCGTTTTTGGTATTATTTATAAAATAGCCTGGAAAAAAAGGCTTCAGATTTCTTCCTCTGAATGTTGCACAGCTGAGTTGTGTTGAGATGAGGTGTCAAACCAGACTCTATTTTATGTTATTTTTAGAGTCAATTTTTTTGTAACTGTTTTGTTCTTGCTCTTTTTTTAGTTTCCAGTCAGCAGTAGTTTAGCCTTTTCTTAAAAATAAGTCACTTAGATAGACTTAGAGCAACTATAAATATCATTGTGTTACCACCATATTCAGACAGGCTGTGAGGACATTTTGAGTTTATTCAGTAGATTTATTTCAGTTACTTCTATCATTATTTGTTTTTTTGTACTACCAACTTACAGTTAACCTTCTGTATAAGACAAGATGTGGATGTCAGTGTCACATACCGTCCACTGTATAGATACTCGGCCATGAAATTTAAACATCACCCACATTTGTTGTTAAGTTATGATAAAAGTCAGGGAACAATGTAATCAACTGCTGAGAATTTCTCACATCTTTTAGGCGTGGGTAAAAAAAAAAAAGAAAAAGAAAAAAAATCACAAATGCGCTTACTTATTAACTGTATTAATGCATTTAAAATGATACAGAATTAAACAGCTGAAAAAATCAAATCACTTTTGCACATCTCACTTGATGGATTGCCCACATATCATTCTTTGTGAATTCTTTGGCTTACTGAGGTTTTGGAGAAATGATATGCATGTTTTAAGTTGACTCATAAGATCCCACTGGCCTTGAATTCAATCCTGCCAGAATGTTCTCTCCTACATTTCCCTCTCTTGTTTCCCAGCTGTCTGAAAAGCAGATTTTGTAAATTGTTCCTTAATCCAGGGCGTATGGGCAGTCACATTCAGATGCATAAGGATGATGTGAGTTAAATTAGTTGTTAAACATACAATATACAGCATGTAATATATGTATGTATGTATGCAGAAGAAGGCAATACACTTAAACTGTTTAGAGGTGAAATACACTAAAGTACAGCAGAAACATCAAATATCACTTGCAGACATTCAGTGAATTTTGCAATCATTCACAGTATTACCACCATAGGTTTTGACATCATAAAGTTACATAAAGTTTTTACTTGATCTGCTCCTAGAAACAACACAGAACAAACTTTGACATTTTTTTCTTCAGCATGACTACATCCATTTTGTATTCATGTAAGAATTAAAATGTATTTTCTAAAAAATGAGTGTTTGTATGAAGTTAATTGGTGGCTTAATTTTAAAAGCATAATCTTTGTTTATCACACTGAATGATTTTTTTCGTTGGATTATATATTATATATGATGATAGATAAAAAGCAATGAACAATTTCAGTTTGTTTTTCTATAACATCAATTTTTACACTATATAGACTTGAAATACTTACCAATAATAACTAAACGTGATTTACTGCATGTTCCAGTTTTGTGCCACCAATAAATACGTTTCATTCTTTATTTACATTACATATTCATCAGTTCATTGACCATTTATAAAAGTTACAGTTTTGCTTTCAGTATCAGTTGAAACTCTTAGACTTTTTGAATTATGCATAGCAAATTCATTTTGTTATTTACATGATTTTCCTTTGAATACAATTTCAGTGTACACAAAACACTCTAGCCAACAACTGCATTAAACATTTTGTGTCCACTGGCAAGAAATGAAAATGGGGGGAAGGAATCGTGACTGAGCTACTAATTGACTGTTTTGCCGTCATCACAGGCAGGGCCAACACACTATAGCCCACAGCCAACACCATGTTGCTGGATTCTACTGCTGCATCTACAGGTCATCAGACTCTGGGACTTTGATGGGCTCCAAGGTAATCGTGGGTAGGATCAGATGGGTGCCCTCAGATATCCATCCCTGGGCTGTCCTGTTGAAGGTGGGCCGTTTCACGCCTGGGTCCTGTAGTTCTGGGTAACTGGGCGGGTTCAGGTCTACCTCTGGGAGCTTGAATGTGATTCCTCTGGGAGCTTTGTCAAAGCCACCAAAAGGAGTAGCCACCCTGTAAATGATATTGAGCATGAATGATGCTCTTCATTGTACTATTTCTCACGGTGACATCTTGATAAGGGTGTTGTATTCTCACCGGTTAAAGCATCTGTACTCAGGGAGATCTGGACGTGGGTCTGGTGCTGGCATTGTCAGTTTGAGGGATTCAGCGAGGTCAGGGTCACTGAGGATTGCCTGTTCCCACGGGGAGTGGTAGGACTTAAGCATAGCTGATGCATTCTCTGGAGCTGTTAAGAAGCAAACGAAAACAAAAAAGCACACATGAACTTCATGTTGTGGAGGATTGTCCCAGCATATCGTAGAACATCTTCTACACCTGAGCCATACATTTTGAACGCTGTTAAAAACTGACATTGTGTGACTATCAGCACTATTACACGTAGTTACAAAAAACGCTACACCCTGCCACTCATTAGTTTTACTTTACAGCTGCATCACTGTATTGATATACAGTATCTCTAATGTGATATAGCACTTTCAGCAAATGTGCAATATACAGAAGTGCAATACCCTAGCTACTATTGTAAAATTTCATGTATATCATATTGTTTTACAGGCTATAGCAAATATACTATTTTTATACTTATACTTACTTCATGATCTGACAGTATGGTTTATGCAGTCAGGGGTTTATGCTGAGCTGTTTTCTTTAGCCTTTTTTATTTTGGAGGCTAAAGTTTTAGAGTGGATAGGATTATGAATAGAGACTGTGCTTAGAGAACACTTACACGAGGCAGACTGAGTTGTCCATCATTGCGATCTGAGGCCTTAAAATAGCACATAGTTGAAGTGTGCACTCATCATATAAAGTGTCGACATGGGATGATACCCTACTGGAGCATTTAAGAACAAGCACAGGACTCTGTTGGCTATTAGAATAAATTAAAGGTAAAATAAAATAAAGCATTTAAAGCTGCTCATCCTGTATGATTAATCATAGTTCTGTTATGGTGTCAAGCTATTAAAATTAGTTGCCCTAAGAGGAGACTGGCTGTTAAGACTGTATGATACCAGTTGTCATTATTATGACAGCATTACATAATCAGTTGCTCTTATTTCACTGTGCAGCGCAAGAGCTTTATTTAAAAGACAGTTTGAAAGTGAAAGAAATAGTTGATAATGGATTCCTTTTTCACTGACTCAACAGTCAGTGCTAATGTTCCTACATTTATTATTACTTAGGATCATAAATTAGTTCATATCCTGAATAATGTTTTAAATCATGATGCTCCATATTTGATCAAATCAAAATCAGCCGCTCTAACTGAACAGCAATAGTACCTGAAGCAGTGTTTTCTTGATTAGCAGCATTTCCATCAGCTGGTGGATCCACTTTAATTTCCACAGTGTGTGTATTCTCAGTTAAAATATCATTCTGCAAAACGGAGCAAAGTACAGGACATGTATTGAGTTTTAGTTATTAACTGAGTGACAAACCTTGTCACAAAAGTTGTCACATTCATAGCTGCTCTTGTGTTTGATGTACTCTGATACATGTGTACACAAACACTCGTAACTACGCAAACACACCCACACGCAAGCACGCACACAAACACACACACACACACACACATGCAGGGAACACATCTACAGGCACTGATAAACTGGGGAGCAGCTTCTCAGCAAAGTGCCTGAGCAGCCTCTCAGGGGATTTGGCTGGAGGATGGATAAGACACGAGGCACATATCTCTGTTATCATCCATGTGGTGTAACACTTTTTTTTTCAGGAGCGTATGTCCTGATAAATTTCCTTGATGATTAATAGACAGACAATTTTACACATTTTCATGCAGGCAAAACTCCAAATAGTGACAGTTAACATTGTTCAAGAGCCTTTTAGTGTTTTACACATCCAGTTAATCAAACTTAAAGTGAGGTAATTACACACACAAGTTGACTTACATTTAGCTGTGCATTTGCCTCATTTTGGATACTTTCAAATGTATATTTTTCAGATCTCCTCTGGCGCATCTTGAAAAGCCGTGAACCTCTGTTGGAAAGCAACGATAACTCCTCCAACATAATGTCTTTAGGAGTGCTGAGTTTCTTTCCCAGATCCATTATGTCCCCTGTCAGGCAAAAAACATAGTGAAAAAGTACATTTATTCATATGTACAGTTTATGTTTATAACTTTATAGCAATATAACAATAGGCCTATATAATTCATTATAATTAATTCATAATTATAATTTGCTTGATAACCAAGCAAAAACAGTAATAAGTCATTGATGTTATTGGGTTGGCAGTAACAAGCAGAAGAGGACAGCTTCCTCAAGGGACGAAATGCTGGCATACATGGTGTGGCAATCATAATAATTTGTAAATTGTAAATTAGTTTGGCAAAACAAAAAAACAACGTAGACTGAATTGTTGAGCACCTCAACGTGGCTTTTTAACGTCATCCACAGATATGCGTTTCCAAGTGGCACTAATTTTGGCCTCGCTTTTGCAACGACTGCTGGACTGCTCCTTTTCCTCAGAGCACAACTCCCAACAACACAGGACTAAAACATGGGTTTATTCATTCATTTTAGTCTATAAGGGAGAGGTGAGAGCAGATAGATAGACATGGTGCCAGGCTGCCATATTTACTGGATCCCTAGTAAGCCATTATTTTGTGCTTGCAATGGCAGACAAAATTGCATAATAGAAGTAAAAAGGTTTATAGGGAAATTACATGAATGCCAATGGTATCAATACTCTATAGCCATTTTGCAAATCAACAGTTACTTTTTAATGAGAAAGTTAAAGCAAAAAAGCTTGTCTATGGCCAGTTTAAATAAACTGACTATAATGAAATAATGTCAAACCAATAGGTAAGTTGCTGAGGAAGAGTGGCAGGCTTTGTTTTTGCCCCAGGACCCAGTGAGTTACTCCAGCCCTGCATTTAGAACTTGAAAGTGCTGGATACAGAATATAAATATACACTCAGAAATGTCCCCTGATATCATTTCATCAGCTGAACAGGTTTCAGGGAGCATCCTTAAATTACATCAAAGGTGTCAAAAATTCATATTGTCCGTTTTGTAATCCATGTCATGGAAAATGGGTTATCGTTGTACTTGAAAATTAGTTTCAGATGCACACGCTGCTTCCTCATCCACCATACGGAATGTACCGCAGCTGTCATGGACCTTCACATAACAAACAGCTACACGGTCCTCACAACTTCCCGCCCCTCTCCAGAAATAGACTTTTGAAAAGGACAACGACAAAAGATCAGCCACCATAGGTAGTAAATCATCCCATTAGCTTATTTATGGTGAGTGCTAGAGAATAGCCCTGACATTTTGAACCCAGAACAGAATGGATATTCTCTTGCAACATTGTGATCGTCCTCTAAGCCTCAGCTATAACATCATACCATTGGTACCATGGATCTCTTGGCAAATAGCTGCTGCACACTTCTTCCTCTGTCCAATTGGCATTGTACAGAATTGTGACATTGTGGCTTTGGCAAGGTTGGCAGAGCTCAGGAATACTGGAAACACATACAGGACACAAGATGTAGTTGTTTTGCCCAAGTCATAAAACTGTGACCCCCAACATCAATGCTCATCATGTTGTCTTTCATCAGTCATAAAGGAAAAAAACCCTAAATCTGCAATGTTGAATTATTTTCAAAATTACACATTAAAAAGGTGACAAGGAAAGAATGAAAAACCAGATCCACAAGTGGCTTTCTTGTGATAATACCATATTAATTGCCCCATTATTTTCCGTTACGTAACACTTTTTTGAGACTATAAAGTCCATCTCCCATTTGTTGTCATCATCCATCTGTATTTGAAGACTATTTCAAACGTTCCCCATCAAATAAATCTGCCATATCAGTGTTTGTCATGTTACAATAATCTCTTTAGAGGTTACATTTCACAAATAACAATGGATTGCATAATCCTAAAGCCCCATTGTACTCACATTGGTACCACACTCATAATTCTTAAATCTGGACTTGTCAGTGGATCAATTTTTGCGTATGTGAGCTAATGTTAGTGGCATCTCCTGTTAATGTCACAAGATGAATCGCTAGTTTAAAGGTCATGGGTAAATATTGTGTCTGAAGTTTTTGTCAGTGACTAGACATAGCAAATGTCCAGCAATGCAAAAAAGTGCTCTAACATAATAACTGAAATATCTTACTCACATTTGCATTGGTCAGCACAATCATATATGTTTAGGCTTGTAGTTAAATGCTGAACATGATGGTACAACACTACATAAAAAAAATCCAACATAACTCAACTATGCCTATCTGCCAGCTCTATAGCTATATGTGTGACAATTTTAAGATTATTTCCATGCACTCTAAAGCGAAAGCAAATCAATATATTACTTAAGACAGAAAATGTATGTGATTTACTGATAATCTGGCAAAAGTTGCCATTCTTTTAAAGTCATTGGAAAGTGACATAAAAAATATTATTGTTAGATTTAGATTTAGATTAATTTATTTTATCGCAATACAGTGACTTGTATCTTCTAACATACAGGAATATAATTCAAACATAAAACATATTTACAGAATACACCTTGACAAGTCTCACACGTACCTGTGATGGTATCCCTAGTGTGCAACCTGTATCCTTGAAGGGGGGACACGGAGGCTCAGGGGTCAACCTACAGTCGGTAGTTTGATCTTCCCTGATCTTCACACTCCTGGACACTAAAGCCAAACTGTGAGTGTGTCTCTGTGTCTGTTGTGAATGGAATGCAGCTTACATCAATAGGCTAAATTTAACCTGCCAAACACTCAAAACCACTCTCAAACACCATGGGGCATGGATAGCTACCAGAGAGAGAGAGCGCAAGAGAGTGAGAGGATGGACAACACACACATGCCCACTGATGTTCCCTTAGGCAAGGACTCCCCTCGAGAGACATGTTCCCCTCCTTGTGTTAAATCTTCAAAGTCAGCTTGTCTCTGTAGGTTGATGTAACCTCCGAGCATTCAACTGAGGGAGGTCGTCAATTCTGGGCACAGCTGCAACCTGTAAACTCCTCTCTTCGACCGAGTTGTATTACTGTTCTTATGTGTGATTACAGACTGTGGATAATGATTTACAGACCAGTGAGGGGCAAGGGGAGTGTGGTCTCATCCCGGAGATGATGGTCAGCCAAAAAGATTTTTATGAAGTAACATCGAGGTCATTACCCTGGCTGTTGAACCTGTTCTCATACTTCAGGCGTACTGAACATTTAATCCCTTGTGAAAAAATACTCTTGATGCATGATAAGTTGTTCAAAGTTTAGTTACTGAAAGTTAGTCAAACATTTACGTACACTTGTAATGAACATGTATATCCTGGCAGTCAGTTCCGATGATTACTACAGTTGTCTCTTCATGGAGTTTGGTTCAATAATTCATTCATTATAGGTCTTGTGAAAATCTGCTTGGTCAAAACCAAATCTGCTAGGTCAAAAATGTACACACAGCAACTTAGATAAAGTTTGCAGACTGCTAGCTTACTTAGTTTTAGCAACCTCAGAAAAGACCACACGATAACAATAGAGTGCAGTAGAGTTCCGCAGTCTCCTCCAAATAGTTAGAAATGCTCAATTCCATTTTATCCCTGCCCGTGTATGAACTTTGATTGCATTTCCATGGAGTAATAATCATATAATAATAGTAATAGTAATCACTCGCCAGGCTCCCCCACAAGGGTTACTCTGTGTCACGTTGTGTGAGATCATGGATTGAATTTACATTGGTATATCTCTTTAAATGTTTAGTTCTGATTTATGTTCTTGACAGTCATGCAAATGCAAAAGTGTATTTGATCAGGTATTACCTCATTTGCATGTTTAAAAATAACATTTGAGAAAATGTGTAATGCAAAGAATCTTGTCTTAATGCAAGAAATCAACGGGAGAAGTTTTGTGGTGATATCTGTTTAACTGTTCCCTGTCCATTCAATTTTTAAACAGTAATATGCATTGTTATTGTTTTAGCATAATGTCAATGGACTTCAAGCTTTGACATAAAGCCACCCCAAAAAAACACTGTAAGATTTTCAGGTATTTTTAATTTTTCAATTTGTGTGTGAAAGGTGTGAAAAATAACATTTTACTCAAGAAACTGATCAACCACAAGTTAAAATGTCCAAACGTTTAGCCAGATAGGATAGACAAATGACAACATCAATGGCAGAAACACCACACAGTGTATGATGAAATGTGGGACACTGCAACTTCCTTAGTGCAGATAGAAATAGTATTTATGTAATTATTAAAGATAGATAAATAGAATTGTTCACTCTTTGAATATACTTGTCATCACTACTGCTATAGTAGTGAGAGAAAGAACAAATATATGTATTTTGTAATATTTGTAATGGTTATCATTGTATGAAACATTTAGATGTAAAAGAATATGCATAACTCCAACCTGAAAGAGT
Source organism: Acanthopagrus latus (assembly GCF_904848185.1). NCBI lineage: Eukaryota > Metazoa > Chordata > Actinopteri > Spariformes > Sparidae > Acanthopagrus > Acanthopagrus latus. The sequence continues at coordinate 12,801,866 of NC_051039.1, forward strand.
GATCACAAAGCCACAGTGAGTTACAGATACAGCAGCAGTTAATGACTGAAAAGCCACACATAAGATTTTTTGAAGTGCCTTATTTCTCACCAAATATTTATAGCCAACAATGTCAAAATTAACAGCATCTTCAGTGAGCAACACCACTCAACTCAAAAAAGGCAATCCGCCAAACATTTCTTTCGTCTACTTGTACTTCAACTCTCATAACACATTGCTTAAACTTTTCTTGACTGTAGTGGTCCACGTCTGTCCTAAATCTGTCTCTCGCTCTCTCTCTCTCAAAAAAAAAAAAGAAAATCACAAAAATTATTCTGAAATGATTGCTTACAAAAACTCCCATCAGTGCTTCACTGGGTAATATCTCACATTCAACAACACGGCACAATAGTAACAGTGTTCCAAAGTTACTGTGTCCTTCAAAACAGGTCACCACTCACACTATGAAGAGTGACTTTTTTTCATGCAAGACCAGTCACTGCCATTAATATAACATATTATCTAAAATAAAATGATCTAAAATATCTGAATAAGTCTGAAGCAAAACAAGCCAAAAAAAAATTTTCATTGCAGAAGATTGAACATATTCCGTCTCTTTTGGGCAAGTTTACTTTATCTTTCATCCTTAGCATACTTAGCATTATCTTCTTTCCCATATATTATTTATGTTGGTATAAATGTATATTTCTCTTAAACTGATATAGTGGTCTTAACTTCTCTAGATTGCACTATGCAAGGGAGAGTACTTTGTTGTACTCATGCCCTTTCCCATGTATCCAATACTCGCCCTGCTGGCAGGCCTTAAAGGCTGGGCAGGTCTGAAGGGAGGCCCGAAGAAGGCTTGTTTCTCAGGTGAAAATGTCCTGCTCATGGACGGTGCCTGAAAAGCTGGGGCCGCATGGTAATGACCCATGCCAACAGCTGCAGGATCAAGAGACACCCTGCGCTTCCATTCATCAGGAGGCTCTGGCAGAGACCTGCGGTGTCCTGCAGCTTTGACATTGGAGGCAATCGATGATGGGACAGTCTGAAACATAAAGGCCTCATCAATGGAACCAATGGGGCTTCTAGATGCTGCCTCCCATGGTGATGGTGCCTTGTAGACTTTTTCTTGAAAGGATGTTTGCCTCTGTGTAGGTAAAAATGATGATTGGATTCCAGGTGTGCTCACAGGGGACAGAAGTCCATGCGAAGACAGCGAATTCAATCGCTTGGGCAGGCTCAGGGAGCGGCTTCTACCAAATCCCTGAAAGAAAAGAACATCTCAGCTGACTGGTGTTACATCTGTGCAGACTTTGCTGCCACCCTCTGGCTTCATGGAAGCTTGGATAGTTAATAATGTTCTGAATTGTTTGTTTTATTTCAAATTAAATGTTGAGTTTTAGAGAACAAAGGGGTGCAAACAAATAATAGATAATTCTGCCATCATAAAATGTACAATTTCTTGGAAAGATTGCCTGCACAATGACTGAAAACGTAGAAAATCTTAAGATGCAAAAGTATACATTTACTTTACTTAAAAAGTGACACTGTTAGAAAATGTGACAAAAATAAAATGTTCAGAGAAAGGACTATTGTGTGTACCTCTTAGATAGACAGCCTCTTACTTCCCTTCTCCTGATTGATTAAGTATGGGAAATGGGATGAATATGAAATGGGACCGCTGATTTTTGCTACACATGTCTAATTTTCTAAACTCTGGTGTCAACAGCAGAAACCCTCTCACAAGTCATTGTGAAAAATATCTTCTAAAATGTCTGATTTCTAGACCAGAGTTTAGAGTGATAGAAATATATGGGGTCTTATGTAAATGTCTTGAAGCAACATTTGAGATCTCACGAAATATTGAAAATAAGTGAAGTTTTAAGTACTTACCTACAGTTGGTTCAAGAAACTTAAAGTATGTACAGCGGCAATGTTACTGCATTAAAGACATTTAAAAGATTGTAAAACATAGCTTGGAACCATATCTATGCCAGCTTGTCTCTGCTTCATCTGCTTCATCTGCTTCTGGGAAATCCACCCTAAAATAGAACATTTTTAAAGGCCCTTGACACCCACAAAGGTGTGTTCACTTTTTATGGCTGATTAGACCTCTTCTCATGCTGAAGGCAGGAAGGGCAGAGTTGGAAATTATTTGACATCTCAGAACTCCCTGTTCCAGTAATAAGTTTGGTAAAGGTTTATTTTTTCTCCCACTAACATGACCTCCAATCAGCCAAAAGACAATGAATCACCTGTGTGGGGTGTGGGTTTAATAATGTTTGAATAAATACTTGACAAATTGCTGTAGGCCTGTTAGTGTTGGTTGAAAGTTAGAAAATAGTGATAGTAGATACAGGCATGGTATAAAAAAGATTAGAATAGTGGAATGGAAATTCTGCTTAATGGTGGATTTCCCTAGGATGTGAGCGCTGTCCTAAAGCAGTGTCTTTTGAGTGCCAAGATCATAGTTCCAAACTTTTCAGAGCTAAAGGTTGAGGGAGATGCTTTGAAAACAAATACACAGTCCAGTCAAGTTGAAACAGTCATATTCGTCAGTGACAGACTTAACCTTCAGCAGTTTATCATTTTGGATTAATTCAAGCAATCAATGATTGAAAATGGCCAATAAGTGGATCTTCGAAAACTGCTATTGCTGAAGGTGAGTAAATTCTGTGACAGTGTGAGGCAGTGAGAGAGATGAAGGAGGAAATATGGGTGACTCAGAAAAAGTATAAAGACAGTACGTCTGTACAAAAAAATAGAAGTTCATGACACACATAAGAAGTACACGAGAAGAAGGAAAGAGAAGTTTAATAGCATGATTGTGCTGAGTACAAGAAGTGCAATCAACAGTGATATGTTCGAAAGACAGAGACAGACAAACAAGACAAGTGTTTCCTATTTCCATTTTGAGAAGCTTCTGGTAATGTGAATCAATAGCGGAATAGTCAAATCTATGCGATAAGTTGCTATAGTGTTATATCAAGGATGAGGTTACAGAATGTCTGATGACTTTGCTGACAAATAACTGGCCATGACTGACAATTGAATAAATCCACATAAAAAAGACATTTAAAGTCATCAGGGTTAAAGATCACAATTTGCTTGCTTTTAGCTGTTGTGATACCATCAAAGTTTGGAATGAGACTGAAGGAATTGCAAATTGAATGCATCCAAACAAAAGAAGTGCAGAGACAGTTTCTCCCCAGACACACTAAATGACAAAAATATAGTAGTTGTTGTTATCCCAGTTATTAATTTAAATTTAATAAATAAATCTGTAATAAATATTATTGTATGTAGTTTTTGGGGTTAGTGGATATTACGCACATAATCTTTTTTCTTACAAAAAAAGCTAAAGGAAAAAAAAACAACAAAATAGAGACCTTAGTTGAAGGCTCTTTGCACACATTATTGCACATGTAATAGCACTTCCTGAGAATCACTCAACAATATTTAGTCTCACATTTCCTTTTTCAAGCACACATGCACCTACAAAGTCAGAGGAAGATGATATAATGTGCTAAGTTATTTATTTTAGTTTATATCCCATTATTTTACAATTTTAAGCTAGCTTTGCCATCTCATGCGTTCCTCACCATGACAGATCAAAATATCCTTGTAGCAAACTGTAAATTATTTTGGTAGTGGCCTACATTTAGACAGTGCAAAAGTCTATACATTTCCACCTGTTGAGTAAGACATTTTAGATGCTATCAAGTTGCAGATGTGATTGTGCTCTACCATCTCCATGTTGACTACACCAAAGCATGACCATATACAGTATTAGAACTAATGAAACATAGCAACAGGCTTCCACTGTGTGCCTGTCACCATTGGCTTCTTAGCAGAAAATCTTGGCCTTGGTGCCATTTGACGTGCGCCTCTAGCAATAAGAGATGCAGGAGAATAAGCTGAAGCTATGCTGTCACCAACAGATGACTGCTGGGAGGATGTGCTTGCGGGTCGGGGGCTGGGTGCTTGCTTGTGATGAGCTGCAGGTGTGACAGTGTGCTTTTCATCCAAGCGCTCGCCCTTAGCAAGAGGCTCAGCTGAGCTTGTGTCTCGGTGGGCAGAACATTTTTGGGAACTTACCGAAACGGAAGACTTAGCAGGGACTTCTGCTTTGCTTTGAGCTGCAAGCTCAGGGGCAGTATAAGTAGAATGAGAAGGGGCAGATTTCTGTTTACGGCTTTTGGCAGCCTCAAACTTTGATGCTGGAGTTGGTTTGGGGCTGGGGCTGGGGCTTTTGGCTTCAGGGGCTGAGTCATACTTGAACAGTGATGAGTCCAACTGATAAGGCTGGTGCTTCATAATATCTAAGGCGTTAAGGTGCTTTGGGGGAGCTTTAGGTTTTTCTTTGGTCTTAGGCTTGATTTTGGGACTTGTGGAAGGGGGTTGCTTGGCTGCTGATGGAGGATAGAAAGGAGCAAGAAGGGGATTATATGATAAAGGAGGTGGGGCACGAATATTAGAAGAATACCTCCAACTGTTAGGGAGAGATGAGGTTGGGGAGGGTGATCTCGTTTTGTTAGCTTGCACTGTTTCAGCATCAACAACAAACTTCTCCATACGGGATTGTCTTTTGGCAAACAACTCTGCACCTTTTCCTGCCATTGTTGAACCTTGACCAGCTCGATCGATACCTCTGTCTGAGACTCGACCTTTAGGAGAAGCCTGTGGTGCTTTGGATGCTTGGATGTATGGCTTTCCTGCTTGTGGGGGGCAAGAGGTAACTGAGTGGGGTGCACTGTCTGGTTTACTTCTTGAGGGTGAAGGTGGATGATGTGGGCTGTAAGTAGGGCTGCGGGCGTGCATACTCACAGGGGACAGTTGTGGCTGTTGACTCCAGCTATTTGTGGTTGGCTGAAGATGAAGCTGAGAGGAGGAGTTGACAGGAGCCCAGGCATTGGCAGGTGTTTGAAGTGTTGCCTGAGTTTGATCTGGTGCCCAATGGTTGGCCATCTGTTGACGTTGAGCCCAATCTCGCTGCTGTAAGTAATGCTCACTATGAGGCCCTGCAGGACTGTGAGAAGGTTGTGAAACCGGACTTCTTGGGGGAATATAGGGTTCACCAGATGGGCTCCTCCTCATCCAAGGTGGACAGTTAGGATCAATAGTAGGTTTTGGGGCAACTGGAGGGGGATTCTTGAGTTTTATTGTTCTCGGTTGCATGAAGTTACAAGCTTCAGCACCAAGACTAAAACAGTCTTCCTCTGACTCAATATAGGACCTCCTATCCCCTTTGTTTTGAAGGTGAGCATCTTGTGCCATCATAGATGGCTGTTTATTAGCGACTTTCCGCTTTGACTCTGGTAGGATGCCGGTCTTGATTGCTGGCACGGATATTCGCTCATCTCTTGAGGCTATGATGTCACCAGTTGGGGACCAAACCTGTGGGTTAGTATTGATAGGCACAGGTACTCTGAATCTTGGTTCATGGGTCTTTGTCACTGGAGCAATGCCACCAGGCATGACAGGAGCAGTCATGCCATCTTGCAATCTTAGGAAAGGCCTTGCAGTTCTGTTTGGCACCAAGGGTCTTGACACATTGGATAGCTGGTTCATCGGTTCCAAATTTTCTTGGTATTCCATGTGCTGTTTGACATTTACATCCATGTAGTTAGCCTGGTCAGTATGCGCATACATTTCCTTAGTGTCATATATATTATGTGCTTCTTTAGATTCAGGTTCTGTTAAATTCTCCACAGGATTTCCTTTATTCCTCTGCTCTTCACGCTCCGACACAATTTCATCCATCCGTTTGCGGCGTTGGGCAAACATCAAAACACCCTTCCCTTTAGTTTCTGGTAAAGCTTCCATCTCTCGAACACTTCCCCAGTTCAGACTCAAATTATACTGCTGGTGATGAACAGAACACTCTTCTTCTAATTCAGAATCACTGAAGTTATACCCAGCTGATCTGACTTCCTCAGTTTCCTCCTCTATTTGGTCTTCACTGTCGAGCTTGTTATCACCAGTTCCGTAACTCACAAGTGTATACTTCTTGACCCTCTGGCGGCGTTTCTTAAACAGCAAGGCTCCCTTATTTTGAGGGTTTGGTGCATTTGTCAAAAGCCGAGCAATTCGCTTACATTTAGATTTGGTCTCCTTGACCTGTCTTTCTGATTGGCTCTCGTTGTGACAGAGCCCTGAGACAAGAGAAGAGAGTGAGAGAGGGATAGAGAGAAAGAGAGAGAGGGAGGAAGATGAAAACATTCAAATCTGTACTTAAGCAACCATTGTTTTATTTAGATATTTTGTCAGTCAGTTGAAATGTTAGAAACAGTTTTTAAGTAATTTATAAGTTAAATAACTGTGGGACAAATTACATTTGCTTAACATTTTGCAGTTTTCTTTGAAAGCAATCTAAACACAAGAAAAATAAATGTTGGAGCTGCCCCTGCTGAAGCAGGCACACTAATAAAAGCATCATATTTACTTACAGCTAACTTGGAGGGGGGGTCTATGAGGCAAGAAAAGTGATCAGCTCACTTTCCATTGCAAGTCTTACGATTGGAAAAGGGATCGGGTAACAGGCCAGGGTAACACATGCTGGTGTCCGTCAAGTTTGCTTCTGCCAGACTCATCATATGGTCATATTTTATTCTTATCCTGCTCTGACTATTAAAGCCATGGGAATTCTCCCTCTAAGTCCACCTCAAATAGAACATGCATTACAGCATGAAAATAACCAGCACCCATAGTGCTTTGCACAAGTTATTTTTCGATTTAAATAAAGTCTCTTGCTTCAAGTAACAACTGTAATGATTACAGGCAAAGTAAATGTAAGGTTATCATCAAAAGTTAATTTGTGCCATTGAAGCAAACATACATTTGTATCTCATCTATTAATGAATCACATATTTTCAATTTAGAAAAAAAAACAAACATTTACTATATTCTGTACAGTTTGATCTGCTAGCTTCATATGTCTATAAGTATAACAAGGGAGGGTACTTACGTGTGTGCCTTGCTCTGAGCCTGTCCGGTCTGCACAGATCTGTGTCAGACTCCGAGTTCCACTTCTCTGCCTGCTCAGCACCCTCGTTTGAAATTCCAAAGAAGACAGAAGCAGGAGGTGCTTCACTGCTCCCTCCTTCCTCTGAGGATTCGACCCTCCTGTTCCCAGTGCCCAGGCTGTGTCTATTACTGGCTCCCAGGGGTTGTTCTGTGGTCAGGGTCAAGGCCAGGGTCATATCAGCAGCATGGCCAAGAGAGGAGGAGGATGACTGGGAATGCGGCCTTGATATCTGGCCAGCTTTAGACTCTCCATCCGGGTGCAGTGGGTGTTGGGACAGTGATGTTCGTGGGGTTTGGATGTGAGGAGTTTCTGTGATGGACTCAATTGATTCATTAAGGTAGATGTCATCGTCTTCTTGGTATGCAACATCCTCTTCACTTCCACTGAACTCAGGCAGGGACTGTTGCTCACCTGCAGATTCCCAGTCATGTGATTGAAGGTGGTCTGTGGACCCAGAGTTGGAAATATGAGCAGGCTGATGGTCCAAAGGGTACTCTGCATCACTAGCATCATCTTCATAGAAGGACTCTGCCAAAGACTCAGAGACACACAGTTCCTGGGAACCATCTGAACCTGACCAAGGGACCAAGTTATCATTGTTGTCTGGGTCTTCAGCTTCTGGTTCCATCTCTTATGTTGTTTCACAATGTCTTGGGTATCACCAATATTACCTTTATTGAAACAAAGACAAAGAGAGTCAGGCCAGGGAGCCCTGGAATGTAACTGTAAACCCTTGATTTAAAGAAGTAAGCACTTCAGTGCTTTTACAAAAATTCTCAAATTATAACAATTGTCACTGTAAATCCTTTTGAATTTGAGTGTTTACTGTTCAGATCAAGACATTTCTGCATTAGTACACTTGGTAATCTTTCTAACTATCATGTAATTGTCTAAGTTATTCCTATCCCCAATAGGAAGCAGAGCTTTGCTTTGGCAGTTGCATCAGGGCTGCCATCGCTCTAAATGGAATGGTATGTAATATCAAGGGGGAAACAGCATGCACATCCAAGAGCATAAGCAAAACAATTGGGTGGCTGTTTTCCGAACTCCTGTTTATACAGCAAGCTTTCTTCCCCCCCTCCGCTCTCATCTATCACTGCAACAAATATCAGCCCTGCAAAGGCTGTCAGCATTTCCATTTAAGAACTAAATCTGTAAGACTACTTATTTTATACATTGTAGAAATATTAGGCCTTTACTCAAAGCCAGTGTTTGTTTTCCCCCCGGAGTTAAATTATATCAACATATCCAATTCTCTCAAATTATTCGTTGTGTCAAAGTCACTGATAGAATAATATTTATCCAATGCAAAATGGCTGTCAGCTTTTTCCCCCATCTAATCAATAATTTAGGGCATAAATGACAGTTTCAGCAGTTTTCCTGCATATGTCTTTTTAAGGTTGATGAATAGATATGAAATGAAATTATGAATTTGTAACCTAATATGAAACTGGTCAGCAGTTGGCAGCAGTCAGCAATATTCTTTTGTCTCACGAGCAGCACAAAGTTGAAAACATACAGATTTTGATGCAAACCAAAGCCCTTTTCTTTCAAACACTGCATTACCAAATAAACACCACAAGGTGGTGCCCTAATACAATACACCAAAGAGCACTCTCACATAAGTTCACCTCCTGATGGTTCACCAGATTATAACTTGAGACATGTAATATGCTGTCAGAACTTGACAATGTGTATTTTTGCTCTCTATATTGTATCTGTTCATATCATATTCCTTAATTTCAATTGTCTGCAATAAACAGATTTCATGTGTTTGCAGACATGTGTTATGTGTTATGTGTAGACATAAAGATCAGAGGCGATAATGCCGAAAGTAACTTTTGCTAATCAAAGATTTTTTGCTGTACTGTGAAAACACCATTTTCTTTCTGTGGTAGATTCCTACCACAGTTCTTAACACTCAACCCTGGAAGATAAAGGCATAATTCTTGCTGAAATCATGCAATCCAGAATTTCTTAATAGAACCTTGTAAACACACACAGCTAAATGGTTCAGTAAACTGATTTGTTGAGGAAATAAGCAACCCAAAAATTTCAAAATGGCTCAGGACCATGCCCACTATAATTATCTGAAATAGAGGATCATTTAACTAAAGGCATTCTGGTACAACACATTTGCCTTAATTTAGGAACATGAATGCATTCAGTCACCAGCAATCAAACGTCTAAAGCAATGCAAGCTGACCTTCCATCAGGTATACAAACTGAGCTGGCAGGTTCATATTTGCGAGTCATATATTTGATGAACTGATGTTATCCATTGGAACTGAAACTAGGGATCGACCAATTATCTGTTTGGCCGATAATATCGGCCGATATTTGGCATTTTTACGATCATCGGCATCGGCGGTTTTTTCACCGATAACCGATAAAATTAATTAATGTATTTTAAAATGCGCTCCTTCGGCTCTGATGCAGCCGTCTCCGCCTGAAGTCACCACTCTCTTGGTTGTGTAACAATGTCCTGCCCACATCCCTCACTGATTGGCTACTTGGCACAAGTGAGCCAGTGACAGCCAATCAATCAACACTGAAGGAGACACAGAGGAGAACAGAGGATTGCCCGGTGGCTGCTCCAGCAGAAAAGGTAAGGCAGTGTCAGTCGAAGTTTCAAAGCCCTTTGATGAAGTTTTAAAAATACCACAGCCTTGACCAATATTAGTGATAACATTCAGGCCCAGAGTCGACATTTCACCAACCTACTTGTCTAGTCGCATCAAGCATACGACTTTGCAAGATAGGACTAGCATCACTCACGACAAAAAAAAAAAAAAAAAAGTTGTTGAGATCAAACTTTTCACAACTTCAACACGGGATAGGCTATTTAATGATGGCTCACCGCTACATTATGATTGACACGACCGGCCGCTTTAGAGCTGGGGCCAGATGCACAATAATAATAGGAGACCCTTACGGTTATCATTACTTTGTGGGAATAATTAATCTCCTAACGTGTCTCAGCCCGTGGGGCGGCTCCTGGTTTGTCAATAAACAACACCCGAGGCCATTATAGCCTATAAGTTTAACACCACACACTAACGTGTCCTCTCCCTCGGTGCTCATGCTGCCACTACACAATGATCACACAGAATATGTGTTAAATATTCGTCTCTTTGCCGGTCACTCGTAAAGTCCAGGGAAATGATGGGCCATTTCAATGACTCAAGCAGAGAGCACAAGTTTTTTCAATCAATAAATTTACCGTCGCGTCTAGAACCCACGTGTGTAAAGTAGCCTTTATTGTTTGCATTTACAATTGCCAAGTGCCTTATTCTTATGTAATATGACATACAGTTCTAAGCACAATAGTGTACATTTAATGTTCTGAGATTCAGAATATGAATTCATTTCTCTAAATAAATAAATATAATAATAGATAAGGAACTGTAAGTGAAAAACTCTGGTGAGCACTGAAAGTTGTGTCTTTATTTACTCCTGCTGTTTTATGTAAAAATTTAATCTGAAAAGTAACTATTATATCTATAAAATAGGCATTTTAGTTAAGATTATGTGTTCATGTTCATGTTATGTGAAAAAATTAAAAATTAAAGGACATTTTTTCAGTGTAAACAAACAGTATACTGTATTCATTCTAATCCCAGGTGTGTTTCTGTAAATTCTGACGCCAAAATTTTCATTTTTACTGCAAATAAATATCGGTTATACATATCAGCTATTGGTTTCGCTTGGTTATCAATAATCGGTATCGGTATCGGCCCTGAAAAATCCATATCGGTCGATCCCTAACTGAAACAGTAGGATATTGTTGCTGTTGCTTAATACCATAATGGCTGGCTGTCTGTTGGATGCTTTTGCCAACACCACTTCTAATGCATTTCTACTATGCACTTATACAAAGGCCTTATGACACATGCAGATGCAGGCTTACTAAAAGTGGACTCTGGACACTTGGAAACTTGTCCCATGCTCACGCTTCTCTTCACACTTGGTTCCACTTCATTTCGACACTCAGCCGTCATTAATCCGTACTTTGGTGCTCTGGGAGTTTCTATTTCCTATTATGGCAATAACTTCAGCATGTTGACTGATTACCATGGAAACAGGCAGTCAGCATCCTTGACAGATGAGTGAACTCTTGGTCTGGGGGATGACCCCCGCGAGGACTGGGCTCTAGCGGATTAGATGTTTCCATGTTCCATGTTATTACATAATTAGTAATAATTTTTCCTCAACAGCTATTGAGAAGCATTCACAGGAGCCATAGAACAGAGCAAACATCAGCGGAATATATCCCAGATAGATGTTACAATCAATATTTATAAAAAGCCAGATTTTTTTTTTAAAATTTACATTATAATGTAATCTGTGCAACCTACTGTAGGATAGTTGCTCATACAGAAGATAACCATAAAACATGAAGAAGCAATCAAAGCTATTACCAACAAAATTAAACTATGATATTAAAATTTAACCCAGTCTTTTATTCCAATACATAGAGGAAACCATCAAATCCAATAGCGTGCAGACATTAAGAAAAACTCACTAACTAAAACTTTTAGGGTTGATAAAATAAAGAAATATGACTTCCCAGCAATGGAAATTTTACAAGAAAAATGCTGCTCTTGAAGGAAATATGGAAAAAGTTACACTACTCACAGTATTCATCCTTGAATCAAGTGTAAAAGATAGAATGTTTGTCCAGAAAATGCCTCATCGATATCCAGCATAGTCAACTACATATCCAGCTGGTTTCGGTGCACGACCATGGCAAAGACAATCTGAGCACTTGTTATGGGTTGCGAATGTTCAGGTTACCTACCAACTTGCTCAAAGGATGGCCTTGCTCATTCATGTCTGCCACTGTATTTAAAGAGAGACCAGAAAGGGTATTCCTGCCCCCAGCCCCTGTCAGACAGAGCTCAGTTAGCATCGTGCAGATGCAGCAGTTTGACATAATGAACCTGTCCTTAGAAAACTTTAAAGATATTTTTAGAGTGATTTGAAATGCTTGTTCTTTATGGAGGTAGTGTGCTTTTGATGGTAATTTAATGTTTTAACAACACAAATAAATACAAAGAAATGTACATACTACCTTACACAAACTCAATACAAATATACTTTTTCAACCACATTTGCATCAACAGATATTTTGCTAATTGCTGTCAAATTGGGCTATGAAACAGAGTCAATAAAATTCAAGGTAAAATTACACAAAGCTACGGTACAGTAAATAGATGAGGTAAGACTGCTGTTCTCTTTGACAGGATGCCCGTACATGGAACTATATCTGACTTTAGAAAAACCCTGGTCTGCAGAGATGATGGGAATGGGAATGATTAGGCCACTCTACAGTACAGACATTGATATTCACATTAGTCATTATTTCCAGTAGATACGATTTAGATTCATTGTTTATTTTACTAAAATGTGTCATTCATGTTCAGTCTTTGGGGCCATCTTGAAGTAGTGCTGAGCATGTAAGACAGAATTTAACTTAAAATTCCCACAGCCCATCCAAATATGAAGCGATATCTGAATATGAATGTATTAACCTCTGAGGCTCTTTGACAGGAACGGTGTGCCAAGGTCACAGCAGCACATGAAACCAAGACCAACAAATTATCCTGCATTCTTAGCATATTGTGAACTGGCTGCTACTTGACAAAGATTGCCAAAATAACATGCTGCAATCCAGAGTAGCTGCCAATACAAGCACTATCTGTGCTTTTCATGATATTTAGTATCCGTGCAATATTGAGCTTATTCCATACTCTCTCCCTCTTTGGAATCTCCCCCTCTGGAAATAATGTAAATGAATGTGAAATGTTGCTTTTGTTGGATCATAAACACAAATGTATGTGTATGTGTCTTGATTAATCAGGTTTTTCTGTGAAATAAACCTGAAAATAGGACACAATACTGATGATGATTCCAGAAGTTAAGTACTGTAGATAAAAGTGAGGTATTTTAAAACAAACATGAACTATTTGTCAACAGCGTTTTGCTTGGTTGCTTTCTGGCAAAAGTGGTGTTTTATTTTTAGGTCTTGAAGGGTTTCATGTAAAAAACATCATACATTCAAAACACCCTAACAATCACTCTGACAATTGAGTCATAGAAATAAAGATAAAAAATCTTGATATGAGTTGGAAGTACTGTCCTTGAGAACGCATTTATAAAAAGCTTAAGAATGTCATGTGATCTACTAGTTCAGTGCACGACAATAACAAATGTTACTGGGAACATGACAGAACATTGTAGATGACCATTTTATATATTATAATTCACTGTTCACAGCTAATGGCAGTAACTGAGTCCAGTGAAATGCAAATCTTTTTTTTGCTGAATAATGATTAACAATGGTGTGAGTAACTGTGTATGTTGTCCAGCTCCACTTCACTGTTGCAACATTTAGCTTCCTGTCAACTCTGGAGAGCAGAGCAAAATGAAATTCAGCAGCATACTGTCAGAAATCAATGGGTTTGGGAAATTCCAAATCCAGCTAGTTTTGATTCAGCTGTTCTCTCGAATTACTCTGCCATGCCACTTCCTGCTGAATAACTTCATGGCAGCCGTTCCCTCTCACCACTGTAACATCACTGCACTGGATGATGGTGGCGACTTCAGGAATTTAACTCTGGAACAGAGACTGGCTGTTGGTATACCGACAGAGTTAGATGGCACTCCAAGCTCCTGTCTAATGTTTTCTAAGCTGCAATATCAGCATCTTTCAGGCTCGAACAGTAGTGAGGATACATTTACTGTTCAGTGTCAGGATGGATGGGTGTATGACAACAGAACATTTAAATCTACCCTGGCAACAGAGGTATGTGTCTTCGATAACAACATTATTTCATGTTACGAAGCCTGTGTTTTATTTGAATGTTATGTTCTTATTTGATATTAAAGACAAAAGATCTATTTCTTGATATCATGTCAAGTAGTTGTCTGTAGCTGAAATGTTTGAATGAGATCAAAGTTAAATAAAATGGAAAAAGAAAATGTGATTCTGACACATTTCAACTTCAAGGACTGACAACTGCAAAATGAGTTACTTTAATGCTTTCCATGTTGTTTTTCTTTGCAGTGGGATCTGGTTTGCAGCAGAAAAGGGATGAATAAGGCAACAGCCACCATTTTCTTTATTGGTGTTATGTTAGGTGCCCCTTTATTTGGATACCTCAGTGACAGGTACGATTGTTAATGACAAAAGTCAGTATGTCTTCCATTAGTCTACGATGTCACTCCAATCTATATCAAATGAGAGATGAGATTGAATATTAAAGTAAAGTGTGTAAAAAAACAATAGTGTTGTGTTAATAAACCGTTTATGCCTGATGTTAATGTTAGTGATAATGAGCCAGAAAGTGTGCAATAAAAACTAAACAAAACATAAATTATAACATTTATTTACATAACGTTAAATTGTGACCGATAACGAGACCATATGTTTGCGAACTGAAAACATTTGTAAGATGTATCCCAATACTTTTGGACACAGTCACTGATTTGATCTTTTCTTCTCATGACTAGGTTTGGCCGTCGGCCGCTGCTCTTGGTGTCTTATTTGTCATCCATGACCTTTGCAATCCTAAGTGCATTCTCTACATCATATATAATGTTTGTCATCATGAGATTTTTCACAGGGATGTCACTCGCGGGAATAAGTATCATCTCTATTGTTTTAAGTAAGTATGCTAATGCCAAAACAATGCTCATCTCTGAGATGAGAAAAATAGAGTATGTTTAGTCTTTGATCACATTTGTTCTTACAAAAATTTCCCCAGATATTGAATGGTTCAGCGTTGAACACAGGACCTTTGCTGGTGTAATTATAAGCCTGGATTGGACAGTTGGAAACTGGCTTCTGGCAGGAATTGCGTATTGTATTAATGAATGGAGGATGCTCATTCTGGCAGTGACCTCACCCCTCATACTGTCTGTTATTGCTTGGAGGTATCTAAGTGTCACATTTTAAACACTGCAGCATTGAAGCTTCTATCAGAAGACAAGTGAGACATTGAACTCACTGTGTTTTTTGCTTCAGGTGGCTTCCAGAGTCTGCAAGGTGGCTCTTGGCAAATGGGAAAGCAGAGGCTGCTCATCATTACATCACGAAATGTGCTGAGATGAACAACAGAGCCAAGCGTATGGCCACAGTCACACCAAAGGTGCATTTAATTTATTTGTTGAGACTTTGGTTAACCGGAAATCCCACAGTCACGTAAGGACAGAAACTACTGTAATGTTAAGAAGTGTAATGAATGAACAGTTTGTCTTTTCTGCTTTCTCACAGGCATTACTGGACTCCACACAAGCTGAAACTAAAGATAAAAAGTACTCATTTGTAGATCTTTTCAAGACCCCAAATATTCGGAAACGTTCTGTTTGCTTAGGGATTGTATGGTAAGTATCAATTTCATGCCATGGGTTAGAGGGATACTTCAGGATTTTAATAAATGTGCTCAGCACACACCATATATCACACATACACACCCACATACCTTGCACACGGTCTTCTTCTTTTTCTGTGAATTCTTTTGTCATTATCTCTTATTTATATTTAATTCTTGTTTATAGTATGTAAAAAAAAATTTCTATTTAAATTGAAGTCTGTTATTTTATTCTCTTTTTAAGTCTTTTTAATTTTCTGTTTGCACTTTTTATTGTGCACAGTCGAGTGGTTGAAATTTCATTTCACTGCTGCTGTACTTGTATAATTGCATGTGATAAATATACCTTTGAATCTCTTTCAACTGGTTACGAAACAGTGTCAATTTAATACAAATGCTGCCATATGACCTACATTAGCAAACTAGTCACCAGTGAGTAGACAGTAGGCTGTTTCTGTATATTTATAGGTATTCTTATTGAAACCTTCCATTTTGCAGGTATGGAGTTGCATTTACGTACTATGGGATTAGTCTGAACATCACAGGGTTTGGATTAAACCCATACCTCACGCAATTAGTATTTGCGTCCATCGAAATGCCAATGAAGATCGGTGTATATTTCTTCCTGGAGAAAGTTGGTAGAAGGCCTGGAGAGATGGTAGCCCTGCTGTCAACTGGTCTCTGTATTTTCATCAACATTTTTGTCGCAAAAGGTTTGTTTCTTTTATAAAATCTAATAATTTAATTTGAGACCTTTTAGTCAACCTTTCTGAATATTTTTGATCAAATATCTAAAACTGTTTTCTCAGATAGGCTGGTTATTCGTACTGTTGTGGCAGTCCTTGGAAAAGCCTTGTCAGAGGCGTCTTTCACAATCGCATACCTCTACACAACTGAACTCTTTCCTACGGTCGTACGGTTAGTCAACAACAATCTTATGTTGCAAGATTGACCACAATGATCTTCTATTTAGTTGTGACTCCATGTACTAATTTATAGTTTTACATTAACCTCAGCCCTTTGATTTTCCAGACAGAATGCTGTAGGCTACACTTCGTTTGTGGCACGGCTGGGCGTGTCCGTATCTCCGCTTATCATGCTATTGGAGGACGTGTGGCATCTCCTCCCTGCAGCCATTTATTGCACAGTGGCAGTCGGATCTGGTTTAGTGACCTCACTCCTGCCCGAAACATCAAACACGAGATTGGCTGAGTTCATTGAGGATATTGAGAAACCAAGGTAGGGAGGAGATGTGTGAGAGAAAGATTACAGAGAACTCAATATTTAAGCTAAAGTAAACTGTCAGTAACCTTCACTGCTAAAGAATGATCTACTGAACCTTGCAAAACCAAGTTAACTTATTTCTGTACATCATACAGTTTGCATTACATCTTCCTGAATCATTTACGTGCTTAAATCATTTCTCCTAAAACAAAAATAAAAGGTTTTTTGTTTTGTTTTGTTTTTTGTTCTTGCCTGAATTTAGAAATCCATGGATGATAAAATGACTAATCTTTACTCTGTCTATATTTCAGGGAGCAGTCAACAAGAAAGAAGGAGATTCAATGAAAATCACACCTGTTGATACAGAGAGTGATATTTAACCGATCCACGGTATATTTGTTGCACAGTTTATAGACATTTTGATTTCAGCATTTAAACACTGCTGAAATCCAAATAAACTGCCTTTCAGTATTTTACAGATTTCACAGAAAGGTGTACTGTTGAAATCAGGTACAATGACAGGGAGGTGTAAATGTAGATGTGCCTGTGTTGACAATAAAGTTGAATTAAATGAGAATACAACTATTGATTGTATTGGAATTAGACTTTTTATAGTCACATGCATGATTAAGTGTTATGTCCTGCTTTCATGGTACAGGGTATACTGTATATCAGACTGTGCAGATACACACTGGTGGTCCGCAAAGGATAAGCATATATCGATAATGGATGGATGGAGGGGTTGATGTAATTTGCCTGATTATGTATGAATACAATTACAAACACATGACTGAAATTGTATGTTCTTATGACAGTTTCCCTAATATTTCAGAGTGAACAATCAGATCAGATTAAGAGTACATTGTGTAGCATTTAGGGGGTTAGGGTTATGTTGCAATACTACAGAACAGGCAAACTAAACTCTGGCTCTAGAGAGAGCCTGTCACACACAAACTGGATCTTTACACACACTGTGAGATATTCATATGTAATGACAAGAGGGCAAACAATGATTATGGAGAGAGTGAACAGTCCATAGACGCTGAATCTGTTTGTGTAGCCTGCTTGACTCGTTAATCCTTTATGAGGTTTGTGAAAGTCAGAATCTATGGCCCCAATGATGGCTCTGAAATATCAATAGCCCGACTGTGCTGTATATTGATAAATCCATTATACTGTCCAATGTGCTGAAGTAGCATCAGATTTGCAGTTGTTCCTTTTTCTAATAGTACCGCCCTTCTGTCAGTTTCATGTTAAACACATTTTCTGAAAGAGTTTTTGAGCAATTTTTCAGTACTCTAGTCAAAACTCCAAAGATTTCTTGCAGAATAAAATGCTGCTCTTAAAACCATGTTATCACTTGTCAAAACTGATTCTTTAACCCCAGAACGACACACACACAGCTATTACAAGAATATCTCTTATTGAGCACCAATTTAAACACTACCAGCATCATAATTCTGACATATATATGTTTTGACTTCATAAGGTCATGTCACATATTCAAATATATATAAAAAGAAAATTGTTTTCATCTTCTCCTTTTTCAACATTAGCGGGTCAGGGGTTCATCCCAAAAGGATGCAATTTCATGGCACAGATATAGTATAAAGACGGCTATTGTATTGTAATACAATTATGTGAATATATTCAATAAATATTACATAGACACAATCATAGCAAAATAGGCTATGATACTAATTTGCCTATCCAGTGAGCTCAAATAGGGATCAACTCACTCCTGCTTGCCAGAGTCACACTGTAAACTTATAGTGGATACTGCAACTTCATCTTTGTTGCTGGACTCCATGATGCTTTTTTTTTTTTTTTAATCAATTGAGGCCTCTTTTATAATCTGAAAGGTGTTAAGTGTTAGTGAGACCAATTGGTCATAAGGGTGTGGTATTTTGAAGGCCAGGTTTTTTGCTTCTAATTGAACAAAGTGTATTGAATTATGATGTGTGTTTAGAGGTTTGCAAAAGTATCTATATATCTCAAGTATAATTAAAAATTCTATGAGTCGGAACAGTGTGATGGAGAATTTTGTTTTTGATACATGAGATTTGATTTTTCAGGTGGTGTGCATAGTTCCCATTTTTTCCCAATGGAGAAAAACTGTAAGTTTGGTTACATGTTAAGGTAATGTCCCTGTTATAAATTAACAAAAGATTCCTTGTGAGACTGCACATGCAGCCATTCACTGAGCAGACCACTGACTAACAGCGTTTGACAGAGTACAAAAGTGGCTCCTTCTCAAACTAACATTTTGCACTTTTGTGCTTTGTGATACATATTTGTTGATATATTTATGTTTCTCTGCGCTTCACTCCAAATTGAAAGTGTTGCATTATTTTCAAGATGAAGTTTGATAATATCCTGGCTGATCTGAATGGCTTTGGGAGATTCCAATTAAGGACGATCCTGTTGATGTTAAGTTCTCGCATGACTTTGCCTTTAAACATGATGCTGAATAATTTGATAGCGGCTGTTCCCTCTCACCACTGTGACATCGCCTCTCTGGATTATGGAGACGCTTTTAGGAATTTATCACATGAAGAGAGACTTAATGTCAGTATTCCACTTCAGGAGGATGGGACTCTAAGCTCCTGTCAGATGTTTGCAGAGCCTCAGTATCATCTGCTGATAAACTCCTCCAACATCACTGACCTACACACAGTGCCGTGTCAGAATGGATGGATGTACGATAACACCACCTTCAAGTCTACTCTGGCCACAGAGGTGAGTTTATTTTCTTTAAAATTGCAATGAATTTAGTGATATCAATCCCAAGTTAATCACTTCATGCTTCACTTTTCTGTATTTTTCCTTTTTTGTGTGTGTGTGCTTACCTCATAGTGGGATCTTGTTTGTGATAAGAGAAGACTGAACAAAGCCACGGCCACTATTTTCTTCATTGGGGTCATGCTTGGAGCAGTCGTATTTGGTTATCTTAGTGACAGGTATTCATGCCTTTAACTTTAAGGCTCTCAAATCAGACTCATCTCCACTTTGGGGTGTTTGATTACATTAATTTATTCTATTTTTTATACAAAAGAGAAAAACCTATACACTGAAAGTATTTTTGGTATTGTATAGTTATTGTTGTTATAGTTTTAGATTGCATCAGTTGATATCCTTAAAAATTCACTTAATATGCAGACAGGTTGCTTATGAACAGATGAGCTTAATTTGGCCAGTGTGCTCAAAATTTAGATGCACCAAAGAAAGAAGCAAATTTAGTTCTTCTTATTTGGAAAGTCCAAAGTTAAAACTCATCAATTCACTGACTGACAGTTGATGGGCAGTAAAGTAAAATTGGTTGCAAAATCTGTGCGTATTTCTAACCTTTACCACAGCCATAAAATGAATCCTGACACACACATTTAATTACTTCTGTATGAACTACATTTGTTTTATACAGAGTAGACACTGTATAAACAGGGATGTATTGTCATATATCATGATAGAATGTTAATCACCTTCCTCTGAACAAGATATCTTGTCAGACTGTACATGACCTTTTCCATCGATTCATCTGTAATTTTCTCTCACAGGTTTGGCAGGAAAAGAGCACTTCTCATGTCCTACATAACAACCACCGTCTTTGGATTTGCGACTGCCTTTTCATCTAGTTTCGCCATGTTTGCTGCTATGAGATTCTTTGCTGGATTTGGACTTTCTGGAATAAGTATAATCACCGTGGTCCTTTGTGAGTTTTATGTCTTAGTATATATCTTTAGTATAATTGTCAGAAAACAAGGAAGATATGCATACAAACACATCCATCTTGTATTTTAACTTACATTAGTATTTATATTGTATTTGTAATAAGAAACAATATAACTTTTTGATGAAGTGTTAATTTATCTAGAATAAGTAATGTCAGGTATGTTTAAATAGACTTGATTCATGATTGTTGCTTTTTATAGGTATTGAATGGGTGGACATTAAGCATCGCACTGCAGTAGGATGTTTTATAAGCTTGGACTGGAGTATTTTTTCTGCTCTTCTACCTGTTGTGGCCTATTTTGTGAATGACTGGAGGTACCTGGTGGCCACAGTAACTTCTCCACTGTGTCTGGCCATTATATGTTGGTGGTAAGCAAAAATACATTTCCAGTCTTAGAGTTATTACAGTGTGAACATGCCAAAGATATATGTATTAAGTTGTTTAATGAGGAAGAGGTCTGACTCGGATTTTTCTATGTGATTTTCTATCACAGGTGGCTCCCTGAGTCTGCCAGATGGCTGATAAGTAACGGAAAGGTGGAGAGTGCTCATTTTTACCTGACCAAGTGTGCAAAAGTCAACGGCAGAGAGCAGTTCATGGCTGACCTAAAGCCTGAGGTATAAAACTTCACGGTTATTTCTAGTCAGATATTGATAGAAACTTCCATTCTGACAAAACGTTTGCGTTTTACTCTTCAGGTTCTGTCCAAAGTAATACTTGTAGAAAATGAAAACAGAAAATATTCCTATTTGGACCTCGTGAGGACCCCCAGAATGAGGATATTGACTCTGCTGACTGGCATTGTGTGGTATATACATTTGTTTGTTTTTGCTTTTAAACAGATGAGATTTTCACCTTTTAAACCTCTTAAACTTCATGTCAAAATAATGTATAATCTGAATTATCCACTGTCCATCCATCACTTGTTCAACCCAAGAACGGCACATTTTAACAAAGGGATGACAGCTTGAACACAGCTCCTCTGTGTTACAGTTACCATGTTATTATAATGTCAGACAGTATGATGGTACACTTCCAGATGTCCTCACAGAGAAAAATCTTAGCACTGTTATCATGCAGTATTAACTGACCCACTTGCAGTGACCTTGCACAATGATTTTGAACAAATGTTCAACTTTTAACGAGTGAAGTAATCGGTTACAAATACTGTAATCAGAAACAATAATTTTTTCAAGGCAATTAACTTCTGTAACTTCTCCTCTCTTTTTGTCTATAGGTTTGCGGTGGCCTGTACGTATTACGGAATCAGCTTGGATATTGACGGCTTTGGTGTGAACATTTATCTCACACAGTTCATCTATGGAGCAAGTGAAATACCAGCAAAAGCCTTCATCTATTTCAGCTTGAAAAAAATTGGCCGAAGGTTTAGTCAAGCTGGTTCACTCATTCTGACTGGACTTTGTCTCTTCTGTAACATGTTTATCCCTCAAGGTAAATTAGTACCGTATCGAGTATGTATATCTTTAACCATGTTTCCACTGCAGAAACTTTCTCCAAGGACAAGTAACTATTAGAGGAACTCAGGGTTATCCACCACAGGGACCACAGTCTAAATTAAATTTGTTTTACCCCTGAAACTTTTTGATTGGTCAAGTACTTGAAAACAGAAACATTTATTTCACTCACCATTTTATAAAATCTGCAGCGTGATGCCTTAACAGAAGAAAGAATATGACAGATGGACTGGCAAAAAGGTCCAGGCATTGAGTTTAGTGGTGAACAAGAATGGCAAGTGAAAACAGACATCAGGTGACTTAATTGCCTAAACTTTGCAGGTCTCAAAGGGATATTCCGATGTAAGTTTAATCCATGGTCTAACACACTGTGACACCGAGTAAGACCCCCCCCTCGAGAGATCAAGTTTGCAGACCTCTAGCTTACATAGTTTTAGCAACCTCAGAAATTACCGCATGATAACAGTACATTGTAGTATATGCCTCCAGCAAAAAGCCACAAATGATGCTCAGAACAGCACCAAACTTAGTTTTCCCCTAGTGGATATTTGGCATCATTGTTTGCACTTTGCCTCAGTGAATCGTTTGAAGCTATGGTCCTGAGTATCGTGCTGATCAAAGTTACGGTTACCAAAGATATGCATCACTCCCTCTTTCAACTGCTAGCTATGAGAAATATTTGCTTCATAACTCAGGGAACTTTAACTTGATTATAGCACCACCTGCTGGTTGGCATGTCTCATTTCTGTTGACTGAAATATGTGCATCTGCAGTTCAGACAGTTTGGCTTACGTAACAGTAACATGTGCAGTCTGCAGGATCAGTTTTATACATGGAGAAAGATAAAAATAATACAAATCAGAGTGATTTCAATGTCAGCTTGGACTCCTAAGAAGTTGAGGTTAAAATGTCCTTTCACAACTTTTTCTTTTCAGATAAAGGGTCATTTCGGACAGCTGTGGGAGCTTTGGGAAAAATGTTTGCAGAGGCAGCTTTTACAGCTGTATTTCTGTACACAACAGAGCTTTACCCCACAGTAATGAGGTCAGTAAGCTACAGAATATTAAGCTTAGATTATCTACATTCACAAACAGCATCTATACAGAGGACTTGTATAGAAGAGCCAAGTGTACTGAAACACCTGGATTACTCAACACCCCGATCAGGTCTTGATCCGATGGAGTCGAATTCTGAAAGTTGTGTTTCTGATTGTTACCGGAATGTGTTTCTGGTTACACAGGCAAAACGGACTGGGTTACTGCTCCTTTATGGCCCGTACAGGCGTGGCTTTGTCTCCCTTGATCATTCTTCTTGGAGAAGTATGGGGTCATTTACCAAGTACTGTTTTCACCCTGATTGCTTTTGCTGGAGGGCTGTCAGCTTCCCTCCTTAATGAAACCCGAAACGTCCGTCTGCCAGAGACTATTGAGGATGTGGAACAGACAAGGTACCAAGCCTTGTTTCTGATTGTATCCAAATATTTGAATAAGAGATTTGTTATAAAATAAAGATGTTTTTTTGTGTTTCAGAAGGAGATCAATCTCCACACCGGAGGATAAATCTCAACTCTGAATTTCGTTTGATTGCAATTAGAAGACTTGTCATTTGAGTTGCAGGGAATGTAAGAAGAAAAAAGTAAACAGTGTGACCTGGAAAAAAAAACAAACAAATGCCTATATAATTATTTTCAACTGTTAATGTCTGTCCTGTACAAAATACATTGTAAATGCTTAAATGCCCATTGCTTAAAATGCAGAAATTGCCTCGCAAGAATAGTCAAGATTCGAATCACTGATCTTGCAGTATGTCAGTATGTGTGTATAAAGCTGAATAAACATCATGATGTGTGAGTCATGTGGCCTTTCATGGTTTTATTGTGATAGGACAAGAAATAGTGACAGGACGTGGACAGAGGGAGAGAGTTTGTGGTTGAAATGGATTAAAGAGTTTCAGGATAGAGTGAAACTATTTATAGCTAATTTCAACATTCTGTGTCTTGATTACAAGTCGCCCATATTACATCTCACATCACCTGTGCTCTCTTGCTGCCTGACACATTCAATTTACATTTATATTTTTACATTTACATTCAAAATCACTTTCTGTGATTCACATCTAAACAACATGGCTGCCCACTAATTAGCGTGAATGCTGCAAGCACAAAATATTCAGCTTTTTCTACAAAGTTTTTCCCAGTCATCCTTATGGGGAATTTTTTAAATTTTGTTCTGCTCTTTATTCAGAATACGTTCAGCTAGAGAAACCATCCAACCATCAAAATGTTCAGCTTTTAAAGCTATGTCAGCCTTTTACATTTCAGCTATCTGACCTTTCAGCTTTTAACTCTCTATGGCACCGTGTTGCCCTTTGGAAGAGTGTGAGGTTTGAAGTCAGACACAAGGTGTTAAAAGATTTTTATTAAATTATCAAAAACAAAACCAAACCACTTGCTAAAAACCATTACCATTGCTGATCACTGGAAACCAAATACCATATAGCATTTCAGAAATGGTGTGTCAGGGCTTCTTGAAGTTGTTTAACTTGTGTACTTCATCTTTTCCTCCTGATTTTTGTATCTGTACTGTGGTTGAGTAGGCTACGTAGTTAAATATATGCTAAATAATGCCAAACAGTTATGTCTGTAACACTTCTGCCACCGGCTCATAAAATGTGGAATCACTTCACATGTTAATGAATAAATCATTAATCCCCATAAAACTCAAACACGTAATCATCTGGTAAAAGAGACATCTTTGTGTGAAAAAACTGTCCAGGGTAACTAATATGACTCTCACTCCCAAGTAAATACATTTAAACACTGTCAGGATTTCTCTTGGTTTTGCAAACCTTTATAAAATGTGAACACAAATATGGAAATGATATTATTAACTAAAACATCAAGCAATGAGACACAAACTGATTTTAAATTTCATTTTCAATTTTTATTTTCAGTTTTATTTTCAATTTTATTTTCAGTTTTATTTTCAATTTTATTTTCAAATTTGTTTCCAAATGTATTTCCAGATTTATTTCCAGATTTTTTTTCAAATTAATTTTCAAATTAATTTCCTCATTTTTTTCCAAATGTATTTCCAAATTCATTTCCAAATGTATTTTCAAATGTATTTTCAAATGTATTTCCATATTTATTTTCAATTTGTATTGGTTTTTGTGGTGGGAACTGGAACACCCAGATCGAAGGGGTCACTGTCGATGTTTTTGGGAGAGTCTCCTCAGGGACTTGATCTTCCTCTGGGAGTTCAGGGGCCAGTGTGTTATTGGTGGACTTCAGGGAGCGATTATTGCTGCTCCACTGGCTCGCCCTCGCACTTCTCCTCACGCCTGGCTCTCACATCACCTGTGGTCTCTTGCTGCCTGACACTGATCTCCTTTGCCATCTTTTGACAAAGGGTGTCTAGTAGAAGTAGAAACATTTTAAAATGCAACTGCTGCCTTGGGGCAACAACATACTATTATGGAAAATTGCATATGTTGCCTTGAGGCAACAGTGAACCATTATGGAATCAACTTGGCAGCATGAATTATTGGTAGAGTGTGCTCAGCTATATATAAGAGAGAAAATGTTCAACTATCAAAATGTTCAGCTTTTTAAGCCCATTCAACCTATTAATTTTCACCTTTTGAAAACTACAGCTTTTTCTGCAAAATCTTGACCATTCTTTCCTGTAGTTTTATGCAATTCAGGCAAGTATTTTTCAGTGTATTCAGCAAAATCCGTTCAGCCATCAGCATTCACACTGAGTTTGGCAACTTATATGAGGAAAAAAATATTGCAGTTATATGCGGAGAGGTGTCTGTGCCCTGTCTGTCCTACCGACTCTTAGTCACATGTCTGCCAATCTTGTTACATCCAGATAGCCGGTATCTGTTTGCATTTGCATTTAAAGGCCGGCGACTGGCCTGGACCCACTTGCCACAGGGTTATGTTGAAAGTATAGACAGTATACGTTGCAGCACTGAGACACAATCTGCAGGATTTGCACTTCTCTGGTGGAAGTACTCTGCTGCAGTGCACTGATGATTTGTTGATCGTGTCTCCATGTAAAGGGGCCCACCACATTGGCTCTGTTTTGTTGCTGAAAAGGCTGCCCGAGTGTGGCCACAAGGCTTCTTTACAGAAATTGCAGTATTGTCAGCCTGAGGTCACCTATCAGGGTCATGTGTTGAGAGACGGTCAACAACTGTTGTCTGCTGAGAGAGTGAAACTTCTGATCAACATGTTATTACCACGAATAAAAAAACAGCCCCTCCTTTTTATGTCTTGGCATGACTAACTACTGTCGACATTGGATTGGTGAATACGCTGCAGTGGGCTCTGTGTTATGAGCAGCCACAGTGCTAAACTGTTGTGCTGTGGAATGAGAAACATGAGCACTGCCTTCCAGGATCTGAGGGATCTGAATCTGAAGTCCGCTGTCCAGGTGGCACATCGAAATTTCACCTTCACGGCTATGAGAGGGGATGGCTTTGCCTCTGGCGTCTCGTGGTTTTCAGGGCATGCCGGGATGTCTCAGGTCGGTGGCTTCTGTTGCAATCATCATAGATAAATCTGCTCCTGTTAAACTGGCCAGTGACTGTGCGTTGCATGTTCCACATTCCGTGCAACACATTTTGAACACTTGCGCAACACGTGACAGCTGCACATCGTTCAGATGATGAAGCGACCATTTTGTCCAGCCCACACATTACTGTAACCTGCTCACCACCTCTACATCCAGCCATATTTCCTGTCCCTTACATAGAGAGTTTGAAGTTGAACAAGACTGTGATCTAGTGATTGAAACCAGCACATCTCCCAGACCAAATCTCATGCAGACACCAACATGTTTTGATGAGTTTGAGAGAAGCTTATACAGCTTTTAATTTTCATGTGCCACTATCAGGCTAGTGCCAAATGTTTGATTATGCATGACAGTGAAAATGCAGTGTGGGTTTCATTCTGTTTGTTGGCGCTCAAAACAGGAATTAGTTATCACCCTTACTGTCCTCTTAATCAGTAGAATGACCATACAAGAGTTGCCTTGACCACTGAATATGTTTATTGTCAACATGGGCAAGTCCACATTTGACACCTTCACAAAAACAACCCTGTTATGGGCTGATGAGTACATGACTGAGTTTGTGAAACAACTAACAGACATATTAAGGAGATTTCATTTGCAGGTATCTGGCAGGCTCCCAAAAGTCCAAACTCCTGTGTGATGATTATGTGTTAATAAAATCTCTGAAAAAAGAATCTCTCTCTCCTAGGTGGAAAGGTCCTTTCCAAGTTCTACTGGTCACACAGATGGCCCTAAAGGTTGAGGGCATAGCAGAATGGATACAGATGCCAGCTGGCTCCTTCATCGGGAGGGCTAAAAGGCTTCTTCTACTGCTGATCAGGCAAGAGGAGGTCAAGGCGACCCTGGAGCTTTAGGTCAGGGGACAGAGCGTGAGGAATCGGACGAGTCTCACGGCTAGTGTGAGGACTTTTGTACTCATTCCAGGGAACAGGATGCCAATCCAGCACCACATAGGGTTTTTGAAAACAAACCGTATCAAGATTACATTCTCGGAACACAGGGAGGATGTAAGATGCACCACACATACACACACACACACTCAACACCAGTTGACAACTCCACACACACAGAGAGAGGCCAGGAGAACACACACTGATACAGAAATGACTGGTAAACATGTTTTGGTCTCATCCCTTCACTGAGATAAGAGAGATGGTGGCAGAGTGGTCTTTGATTGTCTTATTCACAGATACGAAATGAATAGCTGTTTCATCATAACACAGGGGGAGGATGGACACATGGGATATTATTGATCCAAATCTAGTAGAACTGAGACATGCATCCGCAGAATCAACGCGAGGGATTTACGCTCCCAGACGCTCAACAGAGGAGGTACCTGATCTATGGTGCATCACCAAACAGCAGCAGCCAGAAAACCAGATTGAACTAAGTGGTCTTCAAGCTATCTAAGCGAATCTCGAAACATAAAAGCTGTGTTTCCCTTCTCATCAGTTAACCTACAGCACAGAAACCGCACTGCAAAAAAAAAAAAAAAGATTTCTAAGAATGTAAAAAGGCCTAGTTTCTAGAAGATTAGTATTACATTTTTGTCTTAATAGAAAAATAATCTTGTCAG
Source organism: Acanthopagrus latus (assembly GCF_904848185.1). Classification (NCBI taxonomy): domain Eukaryota; kingdom Metazoa; phylum Chordata; class Actinopteri; order Spariformes; family Sparidae; genus Acanthopagrus; species Acanthopagrus latus. Next base: position 12,829,838 of record NC_051039.1, read on the forward strand.
GCATTTTTTTTCCATAAGAAAAATAGTCTTATTCAAGAACCATGTATCTGTCTTTTTCTTTTCCAGCTAATATCAAGCTGGATTTAACCAGTAACAAGTTATGGCAATATTTTGCCGCTGTTTTCCTTATTTTAGGACTAAGACTACTCAATTTCAGAATCTTAAGAAATTAATTCAAGGTTTTTCCATGTATTCACTGTTGTGAATTGTAAAAACATGACAAAAAAAAAGATAACATGGTTTAACATGAGCTTGGGCTGATTTTATATCTCTCCCTGTCTTTACTGTCTGCTACACATTTTCTTTCTATCCCTCACTTGACAAGAGGTGAGAAGCTCTGCAGTAACTTGTCCTTTCCTTGTTGTTAAACAGGTAGCCATGTAGAGATGGGATGCTTTCTGAGCTGTGGAAACATTGGAGAGGCTGGGGAGGATTAACATGGCATCACTCTGTGTAGACAGATGTGCTGCTATTCAGCTCCTCCATGATCATGTTTTATAAACTATGTCATAAACTAAGTCATCTGCATCTCTGAGTCACCAAGTACCACTATGTTTATTGCAGTGCCAAAAGAGTTAACTCAAACAACCATTTCATGGCAGTCTATCAAGTATTTCTCCCGACAAAACACAATATGTCAGTTTTTGAACCCTAAGATAATCATTTCTTCCCCAGTGTTAACTAAATTTCAACTAGACAGGTTTTTGGGTTTGTTTTTTTTTTGCGCTTTGGTGTAGTCGGCTCATTAGCAAATGATTTACCTTTCACAACCGGTCACAGTGACCTGCAGGTAGATGCAATCTCCCAGATGACCCCAAATAAAATACGTCATCTGTGTGAACCTGCAACTGCTAGTAGCAGAGACGGAGCAGGGGCAGAGACGTTATTCAGATGGATATATTTTCAGAGTTAGAGTGTATAGACCCCGTGGCTCTTAATTATAACTAGCCTAACTGTGCTTTGTATTGATAAATCCCCACAGATTTGTAATTGCCCCCTTTTCTCTCAGTCCTGACCCTCTGTCACTTTTGTCTCAACTCTAATATGACCTATATGGCGCAAATGCTCAATCCGTTACTATAGTATAGCATATATATATATATAAAGAGTACTATCATTTTCACTATCAGAGTGACAAGTAGCAAGGTGTAGTCGCACAAGAGGAAAAGAGACACACTGTCGCCTGCGGCATTCCTATAATATTCCTACGATGATCTGTAGCATCCCTGTGGCTGATAACACATCCCCAGGGCAATCCACCTCTGTTAGTAATAAACTTGGTTAAAGTTTGGGTCCTACCACTGTAATAAATTAACAAATAACCTGCTGCCAGTCAGACTTGAAAAGCACATGTTATATCAGCTGAACAGTGACTAACAGTATTTAACAGAGCACAAAAGAGGCTCATTTTCATCTGTAGTGGGAAAATACTGAACATGTGACAAAGAGTGAGAGTCTTTACATCAGGTATCAGGATTCGGTGCAATGTGGGACGCAAAACTCTGGATCCGTATGGACGTGGGTGAGGAGTTTTGTTCTGGATGAGCTGGTTGGGGTTGTTTTGCTTGTTTCTTATGTTACCACCCCCTCTTGGTTTGAAGCCACTTAAGGTATTTGTGTGGAGAGTGTTGATTTCCTTGTGTGAGTGAATGTGCCTGTATGAAAGAAAAAAAAAATACAAGAAGGCTTTTTCTCTCCTGTGTTTCGTTCTGTGTTTCTCAGAAAAGATCTGTGCCTCTATGTGAAATACAGCGTTTATAGTCCCTTATATATTGTTTGGCCGAACAGCTGATTGGTTTGGATGTTGACGGAGCCATGTGACGTTTTATAGAAGCAAGTTGACGTCGAAATCACAGGTCGCCTGTGTAGAGGCCCACTAGTCTGCGGTGTGGCGATGATCAACAGCTGAGGACAGTGTACAGCCTGATCAATGTGTCTGATAAGATTTAGATCGATCAGGGTGTGATGTGTGTGCGCAGCTTTTTTGGACAACCGCGTGGTCTCGTCCGCTGTCCAGTCGAGGCCAGTTCACCTCCAACGAGCCTTTTTTAAAGATTTTATTTTATTTTATTTTATCTATTTATGTATTTATTTTATCGAGGCTTCATTTACACCAAATCCGGCGCTGTATCAAAAACGCAGATTTCCCTCAGTGATTTTAATGAGGGCCGGCATGTTTTACCTCCTGTGGCAGAGGCATGACTGCAGGCCAGTGGCAGGACATGTTTATTTATTCAGCATATACAGCTGCGACGTCTCTGTGTGCCTTAAGTTTCACTTTCACTTCGGTTTGGTCCTTTGCCCCAGGTTTAACACACAGCAGTGATCTCCATCCCTTCCTGGCTGTTGACTGTAATTTTAAACCCGTTGATGAGGGATGGCAATCACTACTAGTACATCTCCGGGGAAGGGGGGGGGGGGGTCGGGTGTTGTCCTAGTCGGAGGGTGGAGCTGTGGGGGGGAAAAAACTGAGGGTCCGAGAGGTGCTGTTGGAATCAAAGGGCAGTCTTCTGCTACTGTACCCGACTCTGGACACATGGCACCAGCAGACTGAGCAAGCCCTGGGAGAAACATGCACCAAAAAATCTCGGTCAATCAATCATATCAGCGCTAATCAGTGATCCCTCCTATGAGGGACCGAGCTGCGATCGTGAAGGAGATAACTTCAGTCAAGTTATTTTTTGTTTCTGCTTTTGGAAGCTCTGGTGAGTTGAATCAACGTTCCTCTGTGGTTTTTGCTTGAGACTGTGAGTAGAACAGACCATTCATGCTGCTGAACTTCAGTGAGAATAGTGAGAAGGTTGTCTCATGTTTCCAGTGCACTTTGGTGCATTTTGTAGCTGATGCTGATCGATAAGATAGTTACGAATTCTGGTCTGAAGTCACCGCATTGCTCAATTCGGAGCGGAGGTCAGCGTGGTCAACTGGTTAGCTCCGCCCACTTTCTCCACAAGAGCACATGGACCTAAAAACATACAATGCCACAACATTGGAAATATAAACATTGCCTGCATATAAAAGAATAAGGATGCATTTTCACACTGACCTGTTAGGTGTATTTAATAAACTACTCAAAGATAAATGTTGAAACTTAAATCAGATGTATAAAGTGCCTTTATTGTATCAACTCTGTACTGATGTGTTCCAGTTATTATTGCGGGGGTCTCTGAAATGATTAATATCATGATATTGATATGACATGAGAAATTAAAAGAGACAAAGTCGAAAGATGTAAATTATAGATTAGATAGTCTAATTACAAGATAAAAATGTAAATTATAAAATAAGAGTCAACAATTTAAAGTGAAAAGTCTTTACATAAAAAAAAAAACTTTTTATGAGAAGAAAGCCAAAGTTAGGTGATAAAATTTCGAAATTATGAGATTAGATCATTAGATAATAAGACACATTTACAAGGCAAAAATCGAAATTATTTGGTAATAAAAATGTAAATTATGAAATTAAGTCATCATTTGAAAACAACATTGACAAGTGTACATTGAAGTCACTTCAAAATTAAAAGCTGACCTACACAATAACTGTACTGTATGTAATTTGTAATATTAATTTAATTCATAGTCGTGCTCTGAGTGTAAAGAATTACAAATGTGTATAGTATAAATAATTTTTTATTTTTTTTTGTTAGAATACCCAAACATATAGTAACTCATGGCAAGTAATTCAATTTCTTTTTGTTAAAACACTTTTTGTTGTGAAACATGGCAATTTATTTCATTGCACTAAAAGTATATTCTTTTTTGTTTTTGGTCGTACATTGTAAAATGCACTAAATGGAGAAAGAAGTTAATGAAAACATACAATTCTGCACTGTTTTTGAAGGTCGGTGTTTTGGAGGACCAGATTTAGTGACCAACTTGGTGGTGGCGAGCCCAGACCAGCGTGGATGTGGTGTGGCCTGACGTAGGACCTGCTGGCAGAGGACATCGGATTTGCTTTATTCATTCACTCTGATGCTAGATAAGAAGATGTAGATACTATTAACTCTACCTGGGTAGTAACAGTAACCAACACTGAACACACCTCAGGACACCAAGAACGGATCTTTTGAAGCTTTCATGACTAAGTCGAAGGAGTTTTTGAGTTTGAGGGTCTCACTCAGAGTGACTTGTTCTTTTATTTTTGTTTATTATTTTTAAAGCACTCAGTATTATTTTATTTTCATACAAACTACAGTACAGGGAATGTTTTGCTTATCGCTGAAGATGCTATAAGACTGTCAACTGTTCAGCCCAGTACCTACTTCCTTTGTGAGTTGTTTAAGGATTACTCCTAAAGGACCTAGACAGATGTTTGTATCTCCTGCCCCACCCAGTTAGGACTTGAGGTGCTACATGATATTTTCTATCATTTCTGCACAGTTGCATCATTTATTTTCAAGATGAAGTTTGACGATATTCTGGAAGAGTTGAATGGCATGGGGAGATTCCAGATAACGACGATCCTGTTGATGATAGCTGCTCGTATGACTTTGCCTTTTCACTATCTGCTGAATAATTTCATAGCGGCTGTTCCCTCTCACCACTGCGACATCACCTCTCTGGATTATGGAGACGCTTTTAGGAATTTATCACATGAAGAGAGACTTATTGTCAGTATTCCAGTTCAGGAGGATGGGACTCTGAGCTCCTGTCAGATGTTTGCAGAGCCTCAGTATCATCTGCTGATAGAATCCTCCAACATCACTGACCTACACACAGTGCCGTGTCAGAATGGATGGATGTACGATAACACCACCTTCGAGTCTACTCTGGCCACAGAGGTGCGTTTAATTTATTTCCATTTACAATGACTTTAGCTTTATCAATCCCAAGTTAACTTTCTTCTTTACTTTTCTGTGTGTTGTCTGTGTTTACGTCATAGTGGGATCTGGTTTGTGATAAGAGAGGACTGAACAAAGCCACGGCCACGATTTTCTTCATTGGCGTCATGCTTGGCGCAGCAGTATTTGGTTATCTGAGTGACAGGTATTCATGCTTTTAACTTTCAGACGTGGTGAAATTAAGCTAATTCATTCTGATTCGATTTACCGTGAAAAAAGAGAAACTTGTACACCGAAATACATTTTTGCTATACTATAATTGTTAGTATTGTTTTAGTTAAGTCTCTGTGCTTTCCTTAAAAACTCTTCTTACTATTATGACACTTACGATGGTGGATAGAAGCTTAATTTGTCCAATGTGCTAACCAAAGAAAAAAGCAAATCTAGGTCTTCTTATTTTTCAAAGTCCCAAGCTAAAACTCAACCATTGACAGACAGATAAGTTGATGGACAGCAAAGTATAACTGTGTTCATCTCCACAGACTGAACCTGAACATATTTCTAACCTTTACCCCAAGCATTAAGTGAACACTACCGCATGATTTTAATATCTCATGAACAGACTATTTTACAGTTTAGACGCTGTATAAGCGGAAATACATTGTTAGATATTATTATTAAGTGTCACTTCACCTGCGATTTTAACGGGATGTTTTATCAAACTGAGTGTTTTTACTCTTTTAATGGAGATCTGACATATTTCATAGATTTATCTGTAATTTGTCCTACAGGTTTGGCAGGAAAAGGGCACTTCTGGTGTCCTATGTGACATCCACCGTCTTTGGATTTACAAGTGCTTTCTCATCCAATTTCATCATGTTTGCTGCCCTGAGGTTCTTTACAGGATTTGGACTCTCTGGAATAGGTTTAATCACTGTGGCCCTTCGTAAGTTTTTTTTTGTCTTGGTATGTGCCTTGAAAAAAATTCAGAAAGCAAGGAAAAAAGTAATGGTAACCTTGCAAACAAATATATAACAAGTTTTTTTTAATAACCTCAGAGTCACTACAGTCACTACAAGCGATGTATGTAGTAAATACATGGTTCATCTAGGTGTGTATATTCCATAAGTTCCATATCAGGTATGTTTTAATCAATTTTATTCAGTATTATTGACTTTTTTTAAATTTTATAGGTGTTGAATGGGTGGACGTTAAGCATCGAAATGCAGTGGGCAATTTATTGGGCCTGGACTGGAGTATTTTTACTGCTCTGCTCCCTGTTGTGGCCTATTTTGTGAATGACTGGAGGTACCTGGTGGCCACAGTAACCTCTCCACTGTGTCTGGGCATTATCTGTTGGTGGTAAGCAAAAACAGATTTCCTGCCTTTTAGTTATTACAGTGTGAAGCTGCCCTTGCATCAGTCAGATGTATTTACCGTGTTTAAAGATGCTTCTTCTCCTTGATAGTATGACTTGTAGTTTTAAAGAAGCAGCCATCTGACTCACGAGTTTACTTGACAAAACACAGGTGGCTCCCTGAGTCTGCCAGATGGCTGATAAGTAACGGAAAGGTGGAGAGTGCTCATTTTTACCTGACCAAGTGTGCAAAAGTCAACGGCAGAGAGCAGTTCATGGCTGACCTAAATCTTGAGGTACACAATTTTACAGAGTCTGATCATTTCTACTAGGTATTGATATCAACTTCCGCTTTGACCAGGGTTTTCTTCTCATTCTCCAGGTACTGTCCAAAGAAATACCTGTGGAAAATGAAAACAGAAAATATTCCTATTTGGACCTCGTGAGGACCCCTAGAATGAGGAGACTGACTCTGCTCACTGGCACTGTGTGGTATATACAGTTCTTTTCTTTTGGTTTTTTTCACAGCTTAGATTTTTTTCCCGTTTTAACAAATCAAATAATGTGTAAACAGTCCATTATCCATATTATAATGAAGAAAGACAGATTGGTTCACCTCAAAGTGTCCTGGAATCAAAACATCGCTGCACTCTATTATCATGGGATATTAATCCACTTACCCACAGCCACCTTGCACAATGATTTAGAGCAGAGGTTGCCAGCCAATCAGAGTCTAGTATCTTTAGGGGCAAATGTGTAACTTCTCCTCTCTTTTTGTTTATAGGTTTGCAGCGGCCTGTACCTATTACGGAATCAGCTTGAATATTGACGGCTTTGGTGTGAACATTTATCTCACACAGTTCATCTACGGCGCAATTGAAGTGCCAGCAGTTGTCTTCGTGTTTTTCAGCTTTGACAAAATTGGTCGAAAGTTAACTCAGGCTGGAACACAGTTCCTGACTGGACTGTGTATACTCTGCAACATGTTTATCCCTCAAAGTAAATGGGCAGTAGTCAAGTGTGTCTCTAGCCACATTTCAACCACACGAACTTCCCCCAAAGACCTGGAAACTCTCCAGTGTACAGTGACTTGATTAAAATCCAGGTACATTAATTTATGCCCCAAAGTACAGGAACTTTAAGGGCTCGCAGTGCTCAGTATTTCTGATTGGCGGTGTACTCACAGCATTTGAATTCTGTCACCATCACTAAAAAAATCTGCAGCTGCAAAAAACAATTTATTTTTTGTTCATTGTGCTTTTACACATTAAAAAGTAAGTAAGGTGACTACTTGCCAAAAGGGTCTTTGAATACAGATATTAACATTTGAATTTTCTAATTTCCTCAACAAAAAGTAAATGAGATGATTTACGATTTCTCTTTTCAGATAAGGGGCCATTTCAGACGACTGTGGGAGCTTTGGGCAAAATGTTCGCAGAGGCAGCTTATGGGAGTGTATTTCTGTACACAACAGAGCTTTACCCCACAGTACTGAGGTCGGTAAACCATCTAAAATATAGTTTAGATTGTATTCCTAGACCCTGCTTAGGCAAGGTTAAGAACATGTTTTATAAATGAGGCTCCGGGTCTTTAGACATCAGGAGGTTGCAGCCATGTCCAGAAACCGATTGCCCCTAAATTTTACAAATTTGTTGTGTTTTTTTGGTTACGCAGGCAAAATGGAGTGGGTTTCTGCTACGTCTTGGGCCAAATCGGTGTGGCTGTGTCTCCCATTATTAGCCTTCTTGATGAAGTGTGGGGCCGTTTACCCAGTATTGTTTTCATCTTGTTGGCTTTTGCTGCTGGGCTGTCGACTTTGCTTCTCAGGGAGACACGAAACGTCCGTCTGCCAGAGACTATTGAGGATGTGGAACAGACAAGGTACTGGTCTTTGTTTTTGATTGCCTCCAAACATTTAAATGAGAGATATGTTATAAGATAAAGATGTTTTTTTGTGTGTTTCAGAAGACCAGTCTCCACACCTGAGGAGAAATCTCAACTCTGAATTTTGTTATTTTGTACATGAGCAGGACAGCTATTTTTATGTCCGTATGTGTGTATAAAGCTGAATAAACATCATAATGTGTGGGTGATGTGGCCTTTCATGGTTTTATTGTGATAGGACAAGAAAGAGTGACAGGAAGTGGAGAGAGAGAGAGAGAGGGAGATTTTGGTTGACATGCAGTAAAGAGTTTCAGGATGGATTCAAACCCTTTGTACCCTCTGTACATGGGGGACATGCCCTAGAAATCAAGCTACAGCACACTTTAAAATGTGAAATATTCAAACATGTATGTCAGCCCTGTAGTGTCTGTTGAACTGGCAAAGAGGGTCAGCTGAGGGTCTGACACAGGGCTTCTCCAGTTGTAGAAGTGCCACTAGCAGCAGTAATAGTACAAGTAATAGCAGAGGTATAATGTAGTAATGTAGTAAAAATAGTAGCGGAGTGTGAATGCTTCAACATGTAATAGCATCTTTTACCAAACACTGATTGATGATAATTATGTTTACATGACTGGATTAAACAGTGGAAGAGGTGCAAACGGGAAATTTCCTCTTGTTACTGAAGGGCAACACAATAATCAGCCATAAATCAAAATTTGTCGTCACATTTATTGAAAAAGTTATACATGTTGTACATATTTGAGTTACACTTGCATGTCCAGTCTTTTGTTGTCTAAACACATTACTACTACTTATATTTCCTGCAGCTCAACTCATAAGCCTTTTGGTTGAATTAAAGACAAAACTCAGGATGGAGATTTCTCCTCAGTAGTAGAGATTGACCTTCTTCTGAAAGACAAAAGACATCTTCATGTTATACCATAAGTCTCGTTTGACTGGATGCAAATCGAATTAAAGCCAAGTACCTTGTCTGTTCGACGTCCTCAATGGTCTCTGGCAGGCGGACGTTTTTTGTCTCAGGAAGAAAAGAAGCTGACAGTGCACCAGCAAAAGTCACAAGGGTGAAAATAGTGCTTGGTAATTTGCCCCACACTTCTTCAAGAAGCTGGATCAGGGGAGACAAAGCCACACCTATCCGGGCCAGGAAGGAGCAGTAACCCATTCCATTTTGCCTGTGGTACCAAAAATATAACATCACATTAACATTTAAGAAATAAGCATCTCCAGGAAAGAACCGCAACTCTTTTGTTTTCTCTGTATAAAGACCCGCTCAGTGTGTTCAGTTAGATGTGTCTTCTTGGGAAAAGTCCTCTGTATAGATGTTGATTGTAAATGTGCACTATCAAAGTATTAGTTGTTATATTAGTTTACCGACCTCATCACTGTGGGGTAAAGCTCAGTTGTGTACAGATATAGAGCCGTAAAAGCTGCCTCTGCCAACATTTTGCCCAAAGCTCCCACAGCTGTGCGAAACACCCCATTATCTGAAAAACAAAAAAGTTGCATGAGGACATTTTAACTCAAATCATAGTGTCTATATGTAAAACCCCTATGTGTAAAGGTAGTTTTTAACTTACCAGTTGTTGTTTTTTTAAGACATCAAAAAGTTTTTAGCTGACAGGTGCCAGAAGCTGATCTTGTTCCCTCAGTCCTGTCAAGTTTATAGCTAAGGCTTTTTGTATTTGTGCTTAAATGTGCCATGATGTTTGCTATGAGCATGGAAATGCTTAAAATGACTGAAAGCAGCCTCTCTGATTGTTGAAGCGGGGTGCATGCACGTTTTGAACCCATCTATGTGGGCACATCTTGCCCTTCAAATATGAGCTTTTTTACAAAGGATAAGTACTGCACCTTTGACCTCAGACAAGGTTTTTGTTGGTCTGTGGCGCAGTCGCTTTCAGCTGCCTCAAGATAGCAACGCGGCATCAATGTTTCTGACCGCACCTCTCATCGAGACCAACACATACAGGGGTGCACAGATGGGCACAAGTGCTTTTGATACTTGCATAGTGTGCACTGGGTGTGAAAATGACAACTGCATCAGTCTGAAACTAACAAAGACATTTGCCCCAGGTGTGAGATAGGGCCCTTACTGTTTCTAAAAGCCACATGTTTATGCAAGGCACCTGGAACTTTTAGTCTGAGAAACTACTTTTCAGTTAACTAAAAGGTTGCACTGTGGTCCAAAGACATGCATGGTTTAGCTCAATGAGTCGTCTGACGGCTGTTTTCACTTCATTTTGGTGCACAACTATACAAAAACGATGCCCTGGATTCAGTCTTGGGTCCATCTATCATATTCTTTCTTCTGTCATGGCATGTTGATGTGTCGAAGCACAATGAACCAAAACTGAACTGGCATGTGGCTGCAGATTTTGTAGAGGTGTTAACTGAAATAAATGCTACCCTTACTTGACCACCTTACTTGCTGATCACAAATGTTCAGCACTGCCCGAAAGTTCCAGTGCTACTCCCGAAAGTACTACTTGAGTAGGAAGATGTGGGGGGGTTAAAATACAACTTGATTAAGACTCTGGACCCTGCAGTGGAAACACCCTGAGCTACTCTAAAGGTCCCTGGAGAAAGGTCCTACAGTGGAAACACAGCTTATGAGCCACACACTGGAGCTGATTTACCTTGTGGGATGAAGATGTTGCAGAGTACACAAAGTCCAGTCAGAACGAGAGATCCAGCTTGACTGAACCTTCGGCCAATTTTTTTCACAGTGAAATAGATCAAGGCTTTTCCTGGCACTTCAATTGTGCCGAAGATGAACTGTGTGAGATAAATGTTCACCCCAAAGCCTTCAATATTCAAGCTGAGTCCGTAATATGTACAGGCCACTGCAAACCTGTAAACAAAATTAAAGTTTTTGTTTTTATTTTCAGTTAAAGATTCATCCCATGAGATCAGTTGGGTAAGTGGGTTCAGTACTATCATGTGATAATACAGTGTTGCACATTACCGGTAATCTAGAGTAGTAGTTAAAAACTTATAAACTGTATTGTTTCTAGTTTTTGCCTAATTTGACAAAAAGTACTCGTCAAATTAGGCAAAAATTATAAACAATACAGTCTTTATAAAACAGCAAACAAAGACAATCATAATCATCAATCATCAATAAACACATTTTCGATTTTTTTTCTTACACAAAGGTTTGACTCATATACAGTAACAAAAAAGCTTAGGTTTCTTTTTGGCTTTCTTTTTAGCCTAATTTGATACAAAGTGTGGCTTATTGCATCATACGAGTGTAAAATAAAATGCCAAACCAATTTAAGGAAATCTTGAAGTGTATAATCATACTGTCTCACTCAATGGTAATTTACTACTGCCACACAGAGGAGTTCATACTGTCATCCTGTTCTTAGGTTGAGTGAGTGATATGAAGCAGATGGATTGTACAGATGATATTTTATATGTATGATAGTATATAAAACAAAGAAATCTACTATATTTACCACACAATTCCAGTAAGTAGAGCCAGTCTCCTCATTCTGGGGGTCCTCACAAGGTCCAAAAATGAATATTTTTTGTTTTCATTTTCAGCAACTATTACTTTGGACAGAACCTGCAGAGGAAAAGGAAACTTTGGTCTGAATGGAAGTTGATATAAATAACTTACTAAAAGTGGTCAGACTGTGTACATTTTTGTACCTCAGGCTTTAGGTCAGCCATGAACTGCTCTCTGCCGTTGACTTTTGCACACTTGGTCAGGTAAAAATGAGCACTCTCCACCTTTCCGTTACTTATCAGCCATCTGGCAGACTCAGGGAGCCACCTGTGTTTTTTCATGCAAACTCATGAGTCAGACGGCTGCTTCCTTAAAATTCATAGTCATACTATCAAGGAGAAGAAGCATCACACACCATAAATACATCTGGCTGATGCTAGGGCAGTTTCATACCTTAAAAACTGAACAATCAATTGTTAATTCTTCCTTACCATAAACATATAATGGCAAGGCACATTGGACAGGTTACAGTGGCGGTCAGGTACCTCCAGTCATTCACACAATAGGCCACAAGAGAAAATAAAGCAGTAGAAATACTCCAGTCTATGCTCATTAAAATACCCACTGCAGTGCGATGCTTAATGTCCACCCATTCGACACCTATGAAAAATCAGCAATAACAGATATCTGTTTCAATCTTCCTACAAAAACATCACATTAACAAGAACAAGTCATTTCTTTATTTAAGTTAAAACACAATATACTGGCAAAGAAGAAGATTGTGTCACCTCAACTTAACTTTACAAGTGAATTTTATTTTGCTAAATTTCCCATCGTTTTAGTGACTTTTTTTCTCCTTCATTTTACTGAATTTCTTTAAGAAAAAGACTGGCATATAAAACTCACTAAGGACCACGGTGACCATACTTGATCCGGAAAGTCCCAGTCCCGTAAAGAATCTCATGACAGCAAACATTGTGAAATTAGATGAGAAAGTACTTGTAAATCCAAAGACGGTGGATGTCACATAGGACACCAGAAGTGCTTTTTTCCTGCCAAACCTGTAAGACAAATTATAGGTAAATCTATGGAATAGGTCATATAATTTATATGTCATATCATTTATAGTTTGATTTAAAAAAAAAAAAAAAAAGGTCAGAAGAAGGTGCAATGATACTTGATATTAACATATAACAATATAATCCTGCTTATACCGTTTCTACACTATGTAAAGTAGTCTGATCATGAGATATTAAAAGCATGCGTTAGGTTTTTACTTCATGGTTGGGGTTAAGGTTAGAAATATGTTCAGGTTCAGTCTGTGGAGATGAACCACTGTTAAACTTTGCTGTTGCTTATTTTCGGTCAGCTGAGTTTTAACTTTGGACTTTCCAAGTAAGAAGAACTACATTTGCTTCTTTCTTTAGTGCATCTACAATTTTGAGCACACTTGACAGACTAAGCTCCTCTATTTATAAACACACTGTCTGCAGACTTAGCAGATTTTTAAAGACCTAACCAAAGTAAAGTAAGACTATATTGACAACGATTATACTATTACTATTAAATACAAACACATCAGTGTTATTTAATGTACCATGTACCCAAAGGTTGGAATGTGTTTAAGAGTCTGAAAGTTAAAGGCATGAATACCTGTCACTCAGATAACCAAATACTGCTGCTCCAAGCATGACCCCAATGAAGAAGATAGTAGCCAATGTTTTATTCAGTCTTCTCTTATCGCAAACCAGATCCCACTGTGACGTAAACACAGACAACACACAGAAAAGTAAAGAATTAAGTGGTTAACTTGGGATTAATATAGCTAAAGTCATTGTAAATGGAAATTAAACTCACCTCTGTGGCCAGAGTAGACTTGAAGGTGGTGTTATCGTACATCCATCCATTCTGACACGGCACTGTGGGTAGGTCAGTGATGTTGGAGGATTCTATCAGCAGATGATACTGAGGCTCTGCAAACATCTGACAGGAGCTCAGAGTCCCATCCTCCTGAACTGGAATACTGACAATAAGTCTCTCTTCGTGTGATAAATTCCTAAAAGCGTCTCCATAATCCAGAGAGGTGATGTCGCAGTGGTGAGAGGGAACAGCCGCTATGAAATTATTCAGCAGATAGTGAAAAGGCAAAGTCATACGGGCAGCCGTCATCAACAGGATCGTCATTATTTGGAATCTTCCAAAGCCTGTCACCTCTGCCAGGATATCGTCAAACTTCATATTGAAAATGAATGATGCAACCTCGCAGAAGTTATAAAAAAAAAATCACAGAGCACAAAATATGAAAAGGAGCCACTTTTGTGCTCTGTTACATACTGTTGGTCAGTGGTAAGCTGAGAGAATATGTGCATTTGTAGTCTGACAAGCAGTACGTTATTTGTTAATTTATAACAGGGGATGACGCAAACTTTAACCCAACTTAATATTAACTCTAACCCCCGATCTGCAGTCAGAGGTGGTTTGCTCTGGGGCTGTATTTGCAGACGCGGGGATGCTTAGTATCATCATAGAAATATTATAGCGAATGATGGACAGGGAAAGTCACAGGCAACAGTGTTTCTCTTCTTACTCTTCTGTGACCTTGCTAGCAAAGGACTGAGCATTTGCACCATATAGTTCAGATCATATTGGGGTCACCTGGTTAACAAGGGTGATTGCATTTGCCCTCAAATCACTTACATCTTGATGTATTTTACAACAAAAATAAATCATTTGCTAATGAGCCCACTACACCACAGTGCAAAAAAGCCTGTCTAGTTAAAATTTTGTTAATGCTGACACAGAAATGATTGTCTTAGGGTTCAAAAACTGACATCTCATGTTTTCTTGTGAGAAATATTTGATGGACTACCATGAAATGGTTGTTTGAGCCAACAGTATTGGCATGGCAATCAACATTGTTGTACTTGTTAGAACTTGTTTTGGTACGTTCATAGTGCAGGACAGGCAACTTCAGATGAGCTACACACATTCGATTGAGACCCTCAAACTCAAATACTCTTTCGACTTAGGAGTCATGACTACCCAGGTAGAGTTAGTAGTATCTACATTTTCTTATCTGGGATCAGAGTGAATGAATCAAGTAAATCTGACGTCCTCTGCCTGCAGGTCCTACGTCAGGCCACACCACATCCACGACTGTCCACAGTCTTGCTGGTCTGGGCTCGCCACCACTAAGTCCGTCGGTAAATCTGGTCCTTCAAAACACCGACCTTCAAAATTTGTGCAGAATTGTATGTTTTCATCAACTTCTTTCTCCATTAAGTGTATCTTAAAATGTACAACCAAAAACTATGGATATACTGTTAATGCAATTAAATAAATTGCCATGATTCACAACAGTAACTATTTTAACAAAATAAAATGAATTACTTGCAATGAGTTACTACATGTTCAGGTATTCTAACAAACAAATGTATTATTTATATTTTTACACCTCCTTTACTCCTTTTTAACTCTTACATACACATTTGGAATACTTTACACTTAGAACACAACTATGAATTATATTATCGTTACAAATTCAATTAAGATGTGCATTTCACAACCAGAAAAAAAACTAAATCCCCATATAGCTATACTACAAACTATTACAAACTAATGTGAGTCAATTACACTAAAAACCCAGTGGTTTAAAGTCAGCAGAGTATGTGAACTACTCCTTTAATGTATCACCATAATATGTGCTGCTCTGCTTAAGTACCCCTGGCTTAACATGTCTTAATAACAAATGTAACCTTCAGGAGAGAACTATTATTATTATTATTATTATTATTATTATTATTATTATTATTATTATTATTATTATTATTATTATTATTATTATTTGAACAGGGACAGTGCACAATAAAACATTAAGAGAACTCAGTATTGCATTGTGGGTGATAAGTAATGTCCTAGTCCACCTCCTCTGTTCAAAGGCGGTCGTTCAAGTTCAACATAGATGTATTCCTTCACTCCTTTCTACTTTCAAACCATCTGTCTTCTCTGGCCAAGATGTTGACAATGTTGTCCTCTAAAGAATGATTTTTCTACTTCAGATTTAAGGTCGTCTGTTTAACAACATAGAAGGGAAAAGTTACTGCAGAGCGTCTCATCTCTGGCCTTCTTTTCATGTGATTACAGCATACCTGGCGCTCAAGAGCAAGAAAACTTTAGCCACTGACAACAAAGAGTCTGTTTATTGATGCAAGCAGAGTATTGTCACAGAATTAAGACATGGTAAGAATGTAGAATATCTTGGGAAAAAGTTTGCAGCTTGAGAATTGTGAATGAATTTTCTATATTATCAAGAAACTGGTGCCATCTTGTGTTTTCCATGTGTAAAAGTTGCAATAAGTGCATCCGTCAAGACACACTTCTTGAGTGTGTCAGCACGAAATATAATAGCAGCAATCTGAAGAGATTCAAATCCAGTCACAGGCCACAATAATAATTCCACCATTGAAGAAATGTACTTTCTATTTTGTTTTGGAAGATAAAATGCAGGCAGCATCATTGGTCAAGCTCTGTGTAATTTTCAACATTGTCTCCTGTTCATAACGATCAAGGTGTCTTGTATCCATTAAGAAATCAGCTAAAATGTGTCTGGATCTGGTGTGAACATTTATCAATTGCGCAATGAAAATTCTAGCAAAAACCTTCATCTATATAACTTTGGACAAAATAGTTAGAAGGTCAAATCAGGCTGGAGCACACGTTCAGACTGGGACTGTATAATTTGCTACATGTTTAATTCTACACGGTAGATGATCATTTTACCCTTGTACCTTTCGCAGTACATGTGCCACTCCCTAAAGATGTCTTACATAATTTTTTTCTTAAATCTTTTTGTCTGACCCAGGACCAGTTTTCCTTGGGGGACCCCTCAACAACCGACTCCTGGGGTCACCATAATGGTAGGTTATCTTCAATGGTAAAATGGAGGATATATTTTTCCAATTTACAAATGATACCCATGTCCAATATTATGTTTACTGAATTATCTATAAGCTTATATAAGCTGCTTCATTAAAACAAATCCCTGACTGGTTTGAATGTGTCTTTGTTTATTAATCATAAATGCTAAAGAAAAGCAACAATTCTTTACATTTAAAGGTAGGGAAGGCAAATGTGGGGAAAGGTAGTTGAAAGTTGAGTCTCATTCCCAGGTTGTCAAAAAACAACACATTGGGTCAATATACGGCCCAAAATTCTAACCCAAAGCATCAGTATTTGATGGCTGGGAATTCTTCAGAATCACCTTCCATAACTTTAAGAAACTGGAACCAGCAAATATTTTATATGGTTTGCTTCAAAAGTAAAAGAAAAAATTAACCAATTACCAAATAAGTTGGTGTTTTTTTGGTTTGTGTAACTCACTGTAATCAACTAATGGTTGCAGCTCTAATCGGCAGTGACATTCTCCATATGAATATCACAGAAACAACAAAACGTGAACGAAAAAATACATTTTTCCAATAAACTATTTTAAAAACAGATGTAAACAGAATATGCATCACACTGCAGTTGATTCATGGCTACTTTTTGTGCTGTAATGTGATACAAAGATGATATTTTTTAAATGAGGTGAACTAAAATGACGACTCATGTCACAAACAGAGAATCCTGCGCTAACTTTTACCACACTTTCATGCTGCTTCACATTCAAATAAAAGTTATTTTAGTGGTTAGGTGTAGTAAAATATTCACCAATTTCAGCTGTTAATATTCAGCCCCTGAAATGCCAACGGTTGCCTTGTGCAGGTCTCACAGTCAGATTTGCCATCTGTTTGTTTGTGGTATACGTGAGTGAAGACAGAGGAATTGTTTTTTCAATTTCAAGGAAAGACATTCAGCACATACTGGGAGGCCACAATGAAGTTCGAGAACGTGCTCGCCGATATTAATGGATTTGGAAGATTTCAGATAATGATTATTGTCATCAGCTTCATCGGGCGCTTCACTCTGCCCTGCCACTTCATGCTAAACAACTTTGTGGCGGCTGTTCCCTCCCACCACTGCGACATCAGCTCTATGGATGACGGGGGTCTTTTTGGGAATTTGTCCCACGAAGAGAGGCTTATTGTCAGTATTCCAGTCCAGAGGGATGGAACTCCAAGCTCCTGTCAGATGTTTGCAGGGCCTCAATATCATCTGCTGCTCAACTCCTCCAACATCTCTGAGCTACCGACCGTGCCGTGCCAGACCGGATGGGTGTACGATAACACCACCTTCAAGTCTACGCTGACCTCAGAGGTGAGCTAAATTTCTTATCATTTGTAAGACAAAAGAGTCAAATGAACTTGTTCACCATCATGACCACATGTCATAGAGAAGTCACTCTTGATCTCTTTATTGTTTTTTGTACCAGTGGGACCTGGTGTGTGACAGACGAGGGAAAAACAAAGCAACTGCTACCATCTTCTTTATCGGAGTGATGTTTGGAGCCATGACCTTTGGGAGTCTGAGTGACAGGTTTTTAACACTCTGCTTATAGCTTTGATTAAAAACTCTCAACTTCAAACAATCAAAACAAACATTTAGAGACTCTTGACTCTCTATAGGTTTGGCCGAAGGATCATGCTGCTGGTGTCGTATGTGTCAGGGATGCTTTTTGCTGTTGTAAGCGCCTTTTCTACAACCTACGTGATGTTTGCCGTGCTGAGGTTCTTCACGGGGTTTTGTATCACTGGCATCGTCATTGTCTCATCAGTCCTCAGTAATTATATATTTTATTTTACAAACTGCTGCCTCAGAAGGCTACCTAATGTAGGCCTACAGAGAATCAAACAAGATTTCAACTGTTTATCAATTTTTTGAGTGTTGATCCTCGCAGTCGTTGACGTGTTTGTCCTCTGCAGGCGTGGAGTGGGTGGACATCGAGCACAGGAAACTGGTGGGAGTGATCGACAGCTTATCCTGGACATTTGGAAACACAGTTTTTGCACTTATTGCCTACTTTGTTAATGACTGGCGGTGGCTAATTGTGAGCGTCACCTCACCTCTAATCTTGGCCATCATCACATGGAGGTACGACTCAAGTGGGCAACAACACAGGCCCAGTTGTGAGGGACTGCTTAATACAGGGATGCTTCAGTTGAGGCCCGTAGGTCAAACTCGGCCTGCCAAATGGTTTGATAATGGTCCACCAGATGTCCTGCTTAAAAAAAAAAAAAAAAACATAATCTCAATGAGTTCCCTGTTGCTGTTTAATTATTCATATTTTTTTTATAAGCCAGCATGGCTTTTGGAAGTGAGTCAATTAAGGACTGAACTTTGGATCCTGGTGATCAGAGAATGTGTCCTGAACTGAGATGAAGCACTGTCTAAAAAGAGTGCACAGTCTGCGCTATTTTTTTTTAAATTTTATTTTCTACATGTTGCCTTAAAGGAAGGACACCACTATGACTCATTAAAGTCTTCTGACTCTGTATTATTATTATTAAGTTTACAGAAGATGGCAAGAGTTATGGAAATGGACTCTGGTGGGTCATATTGCCAGGTGAATCTGTTCAGAGCACCTGCATTTTTGAAATGAAAATATCAATATTTGGTGCCAGTGTATCAGCGTTTGTATCGCAAGAGGATATGTTTTTTTTTTAAAAGTAAACATGCAATGGAATTCATTACCATCAAGAATACAGACTGTTTTTACTTTACAATCAGGTGGATGCCAGAATCTGCAAGGTGGCTCATTGCCAATGGAAAGCTGGAGCAAGCTCAGATGTATCTGAAGAAATGCGCCAAAATGAACCAAGCAGAGAAGTCTGTTGATAAACTCAAGACAGAGGTTAGCTTACATTCCAGATGACTCTTGGGTCCAGAAAACTAACGATGAGTTATGTGACTTATAATCAACACATTGTTTAAAGATTAATTCTTATTTGCATTCTTTCAGGTGTTATCAACCATTGTTGTGACTGAGAAAAGAGATCGGGCCTATTCATACCTCGATCTCATGCGCACACCCAAAATGAGGAAACTGGCCCTGTGCACTGGCACAGTGTGGTCTGTATTCCCAATGTGACTGTGCTCGAGCATTTTAGATTGTAAAATATCTTGTGTTTCGATCATTGAGTCAGTTTACCAGATGATCCAGATGAAAAGTCCTGACTGGATCTATTGTATCCACCCTCTCCACTTTTCCTCCAGGTTTTGTGTGGCAACCACATTTTATGGCATCAGCTTCAACATCACAGGCTTTGGGCTCAACATCTATCTCACACAGTTTACCTACGCTTTGATTGAGCTCCCAGCCAAGGTGTCTGTTTACTTCTTACTGGATAAGATCGGCAGACGATCCACTGAGGTGGGAGCTCTGCTGTTGGCTGCCATCTCTCTTGGAATCAACATTGTGGTACCTAAAGGTAAACAGCTGTTAACAGCAATTCCACATGGGAATATATAGAATTAAGAAGAGTATTTTCATTATTGGACAATAAGAAGTCACCCCTCAGTTACTGGTGTCCTGTTTTCAGACATGTCTGTTGTCAGAACTGTGGTAGCCGTCATTGGAAAAGGGTTTTCTTCAGCGTCCTTTGGAACTATCGTGCTCTACAGTTCTGAGCTCTATCCCACTGTAGTGAGGTAACACTGCATGCCATCCCTTCTATCCTTGCTGTTTTATCCTGTCTCTCCTAAAAGTAATAAAACTCCTCTCTGAGAGCCCTGAAGTGAGTACACGAATGAATGTTTGTCTTTAGGCAGAATGGTATGGGCTACAATTCCTTCATGGCTCGACTTGGCGTAGCCGTGGCTCCGATGATCCTCCTGCTGGACGAGGTGTGGAAGGACCTGCCTCAGGTCGTCCTGTGCTCTGCAGCTGTACTGGGGGGATTAGTGGCAAGGACGCTGGCAGAGACTCGCAAGCGGTGCCTCCCAGAGACCATAGAGGATGTTGAAGAGCATTGGTAGTGTAAACAGTTCCTGGCATCAGTGTGTGTTCAGTCATGTGGTTATTTCAAGTACTTCAGTTTGTGTCTGTTATTTGATCTGAGTATTGGTTAGTTTGAAGGATTTTTAAACTGTAAGGAACACTGTGCTCTTTCAGTAACACAGAAGTTTGTAAATAGTAAAACAGACTTTCAGTAAATAAGACCTAGGATAACATAATGCTTTATTAGTGCCACAACAGGGAAGTTAATATTGTTACAGGAACAAAGGGGATAGCAAATGGTGGTATAAGACAGTGGTTCCCTACCTTTTATTTTACCCTGTATAACAGACCACATGGTGCCTCATGGTCCAAATGCAGACCTTTGATCATTCTGTCAGTAGTTTGATCATTTGCCGTTAGTTATGACTGTTGTTTGTCCAAAAAATATTTGTGAGTATTTCTGAGAAAACTTTTTTTTTTTTAAAGTGCATTGTTTTAACTTTAAATTCTGAGCTTTACAGGTAAAATAGTCTCATAATCTGGCACTTTTGTTCAAATCTCGCCCTTCCAAAAGAAGTAGTTGGACAGACCAGCTTTCCAGTTGTATTTATGATAACTCGCAAACTTTTGTCAGAGGTTACAGTCAGTACATCTATGAGTATTTTAGCCTCAAGAGTGATGTTTTCTTTCAAGACAGTATATTTTTTTTATTTTCTGTCCCTTTGAATGCAACACTATCCAGTGTTACAAAATCCAAGAAAAATGTAAACACAATTTTGTACAGCAGTGAAGTTTTTCTCTTTCAACCACTTTTATCTTGTGATCTTTCAAGAGGGAACCTCCATTTTTAGTCCAACTGTGTACAATATGAGCTATTGTGATAAAGTAGTGTTTTAGAGAAAAGTGCTTCCGACCTGATTTCATTACCTGCCAAACTTGAACCAGAACACACTGTAAATTGTTTATCTGTACAATGTGTCATATACTGAGCTCCATGTTGGGCATTGTATAAAACTTGGGTTGAACTCTAACAAATTGACTGCTGAGAATCAAAGAACTACTCGAATGACGCACATAACTCCATCAGGGCCAACGGCCCCCACAATTCAATCAATATGAAATAAAACACTGAAAACCACTATGTCCAGATTTTCATTTGGATCTGCCTAAAATTGTACTCACTTTTAGATATGAGTCACCTAAACACAAAAGATTGCATTAATAGCTGGGACATTTTTGAAAATGTTGAGAAACACTTCACTTTGCAGTGGTATACAAAACAAGGAAAAAAATCTTTGATCAGTGAATTCATCTGATTATTATTTGGTCCATTCTGGGCTGAGACTCATCCTCCATTCAATTTTATCAAGACCTGTTCAATAGTTTTTGTGGAATCCTGCAGACAAATCAGTAACCGGACACACATATTTAGAAAATGTACTATTGTTTACTGACTCTACTGATAAACTAGTGTCTTTTCAAAATGTATTAATTTTCTTAATTTTCTTAATTAATCTAGCAGATTGTCAACTCTGACTCATTAAAAAAAATTCCCTCCAGATTCCTGGAGAGAAGACTCCAATAAGGAAACACGCTACTTTTGCAGTAACAGGCTTTACTAATTAATATGTACACAGAAATTAAGTCAAAGCTCCTTTATTAAAGAAACAAAGCAAGCACAAATCTTTTTTTTATGACTCAGCAATCCCCTAAAGGAAGTCAACCACATCTAAATGACATGTTTCTGATATTCCTTTTGAAAATCTTTATAACCAGTTTCTAATATTTACTGCTGATATTTCATATGACATAACACTTTAGTTACATAATTAACATTGATGGGGAAAAAGAAAACAAAAAAAGCAAACAGAATATAAAAATCAAGATGCCAAATTTGAAACATTAAGATACAATGATACAGAAAGATCTAAAACTATTGAACGCAGTTGTTTTCCAGGACACTTCTTGGCTATTGTTCAGTACTGGGAATACTCCTTGCTCTCTAGTTTGGCAACGATTCGCTCCAGCTGTCTTTTAGCTTCACATTGTGGGAAGTTACTCATTTCATAGTACTGGGGCGCAATCTTCACCAGCCTGTAACAGAGGAAAGAACAGGATGAATTTAACATGTCAAGGAATCATTTACAATCAGAGCTCTGTGATATTCTTTCATTCATCTTCATGACCCTGTATTTATTCATTTTCAAAACGTACCACTCTGGTTTGATGTCTGTGCAAGTGCGGATGTAGTTTTTGGTGGTGAGGACAAATTCGTTGTAGAGCACCCACTCAGGCTTGTGGTCCAGGACTGTAGATGGATGCAGTTGTACCACTTGGTTGTCTTTGACTGTGAGGTAATGACCTGTGCGCTCCAAATGTGCCACCTGGAGGACAAAACAATAAACACATTAATATAAAACAGCTGCAAACCTAAGTTGTGTCCTGTAAAAACATCTTGTACCTTGTCACTGGATTACTGTCTTACCAACTATTCAAACATTTACTGCCACGTGTTTACCTGCATGAAGAAGCCGGTGCAGAGCGCCCTGCGGATGTTGATGTAATAATCTCTACTGGTGAACTCTGTGCTCCGGCGGGGCAGATTGAAGCGGTCCATGATCCTGGACAGCTGCTGCCTCACGTTGTCAGCAGACATCAGTGAACGGTAGTTGACAAAGTTGTCATAGCACCACTGGTTGGACTCGTGGTCTGGAAAGGGTACAAAGAAGGATTTAGATACAGTTGGTTAAGTGTCAGGTTTATATACTTTCACATACAGGTTTGAGAGGTCCGATTTAGAGAACAGATTTAAAGCTGGATTTATCAATATTTTTTTCATATTAACAACGGATCAAATGATGAGGTAAAGTAGTGCGAGTTCGCCCCCTAGTGGGGCCCTGAAGTTACAGCAGCAGGGGCACTGCAAGGTCAAACAAAATTATGATGAGAGATATGACAAGATTCCCAGGTTAACTTAAAGCTGACAATGTATCCATACCAAACATGGCCAAAACAAAGACAAGAGAACAAGATGAAGCATTAATTTACATAAGGTCACTTATAATAACAAACCTGCTGAGAAGTAAATATGTGGTCATATTGTCTTCGGAGCATTTTAGTGTATTTGGGGGAGGGATGGGACAATGTCATATATTGTCTTAATAGTGGCTCGAAAAAGAGGTCTACACTGTCAGAAAGGCAACTCAACTTTTATTGTTGAAAAAACTTTTTTTTAAAGGATTTGATAATGTAAATGTTACCAGTGCATAAAACCCAATAATTTATTGATCTTTACAAATCCAGAGTCTAAAAAAATAGCAAAGCTGGCATTGCTGAAAAAAATACCAGTTACATTGAAAATATAATCAAATCGTTACCTTATGACTCAAAGTCAAATCCTATTTAAAGAATCTGAATCTAAAATTGAACACTCACTTTGTTTGAAGGCGTGGTAGACGTTGAGCAGCGTCAAGTGGTCTCCATCGATGTGAGCGAACCTCATCTTGGACTCGTCGGCTGCCTTCTTAGCCTCCGTGGGGCGGACAAAACACTGTGGGACTAAACAAGGTTGGTATGGGCCCCAACAAAGCCGCCCATAGGGATGAGTCAAACATTCAGAGAAAAATGGAGCAAAGCCTATGATGCTAGGGCACTCGACACTGCGTTGGGACAGGGCAGGACCACAAGCTCTATCAAAGGGGGGGGCTGCAGTCTTTTCTCATGGTCATTCCCAACTGTAATGGCTATTAGCTCGTAGAGAGGGGGGTCATTTAACCACATCTGTAAAACAAGAGTTTTCACACAACTACAGAGTGTTAGGGACATCAGCAATGCTTTAACTTTTCAATACTCAGAAAATTGTACTTGATTTTGCATCAACATGTAATGGTTAAGCCTTTAAGAGAGCAGATAACTCAGATACTTCCACACTACACATGAGAACTAACATTATGATAAAAGTTAAAAATTCACAATGCAATATTTCAATGAAAAAAAAAACTGTGATAAATGCGATGAATGTGAAGAAGTTTAAGTGGTGCCTGCCCTATCCACTTACTTTGGTTTCACTGACCATATAGTGCATGTTATGGCCCTAGACTGCCCCGAGCAACAGGGATTTCAGCTGAAAACTGAATTTGTGGATAATTGATCTTTTACAGAAGCCGATACGCCGTGGTTGCAATAACTGTCCCCCCCCCCAAGAAAATCCTTGAGTTGATTATTCTCTCATCTTTAGATAACAGAAAATGCCCTCAAAAAGTTTGGAGAATCAACCAAATTATGTTCACGAGTTTTGCTACTCAACTTTTTTTTTTTTTAAAAGTTCTATGAAAGCTGCAACTCTGTGTGTATTCCCAATCAGGAAAAAAAATCTCATATTTGACATTTTCTCATATCTGGATATAACTACAATTAAGATTGTCTCTTGATATAATGAAGGATTGTCACTTACTGGTTCAAAGTAATATAAATAAGCTAATTTTTTTTTGCTATATTTTGTTCGTTTGCTAATTGT
Source organism: Acanthopagrus latus (assembly GCF_904848185.1). Taxonomy (NCBI): domain Eukaryota; kingdom Metazoa; phylum Chordata; class Actinopteri; order Spariformes; family Sparidae; genus Acanthopagrus; species Acanthopagrus latus. Next base: position 12,854,725 of record NC_051039.1, read on the forward strand.
TTTGTTTTTAATGGGAATCAAACACAGGAAAATAAATTACAATTACATGAAATTAAACATGAATGATTAATAGTCCTGCCTTCATTTGTTCCATGATGCTGTGCACAAGCTATGATCTTGGTGGGACATTTTTTTTTCTTTCTTCCAAATACCACCCGCGAGTAGTGGTGTGTTTAACCCTCAAGAGATTTGGCCCACAGAAGGCAAGGAAGATGTCAGCCCAGTCCTGGGCATTACCTGACAACATGGCAGTAATGGAAAGGATCTCATTAGAGCAGTTAAACTCGCAGCTGGCAATGACCATCTTAGCCAGCTGGGGGTCCAAAGGGAACTCTGCCATCATGGAGCCCAACTCTGTCAGGTCGCCGTCGTCGTTGAGAGCCGCCAGGTAATTCAGCAGCTCGAGGGCCCTCATCAGTGTCTCAGGAGCTGCAGAGGGAGAGAGGGAGAAGACAGAAAGGCCAGAAAGTCACACCTCAGCAGAGATTCATAAATTCAGAGCTCTAACAATTAGTCGATTAATCAGTCAATCAAAAGAAATGTAATCAAAAACCATTCTGATAATCAACTAATCATTAATTTTTCAAAAAAATTTGCTGATTCAGGATGGGTGGTTTGATAAAAGCAGTGATCTGAAGATGTCACTTTGGATTTTTGGAAATTGCGATGTGCGCTGTTCATGATTTTAATTTTACAATTCAGAAACTTAGTTGACGCTTCAAAAAACATTTTATCGCTCAATTTAACAAGCGCAAAACAACTCACCTGGTGGATCCATGAAGTCAAAGTGCACAAGATCATCAATACCCAGCTTTTTCAGCTGCAGCACAACAGATCCCAGGTTGGATCGAAGAATCTCAGGGTATGTGTTATCCTAAGATGAGGATGTTTACAATGTTCATAAGCAATAAAAAGACAATCATGATTGTGCAGTTATCTTTAAAACAAACTAACAACCTCCATATCTCATTACTTTAAAGATGACGAGAAGCCTTTCTAACTGTCACTTGCCTGCATCTCTGTTTTGTAGGCCTTCTCTGTGTAGAGGCGGAAACATTTCCCTGGACGTGTTCTGCCGGCTCTTCCCGCCCTCTGCTGGGCAGAAGCTTTACTGATGGCCGTGACGAGCAAGGACTCAACTCTGATACGTGGATTGTAAACCTGAACACAGATTTAAAAGCATGGTTTGTTGAAACATCTGAGCATTTTGTACCAGCATTTATATGAATGAGTTTTACAGGATTGTCCAACTGCAAGCATTTTACAGACAGGAGTAAATGCTCCAGAATTCCAGTGAAGTGAGTTATGCTTCGCCCACCTTTTGCTTTGCAAATCCAGGATCGATGACAAACACAACACCATCAATTGTCAGAGAGGTCTCAGCAATGTTTGTTGAAACCACAACCTGAGGATGAAGCAACAGGCAGTCAGATACCCATCATCAATGGACACATGTTGCCATCTACAGAGCAAGATGCATTTAATCTAGTCTATTAAAAGTTATTTAAAAATTTCTCTTTTCCATTATTTACAACATACCTTTCTTCCTATTGCACCATTGGGCTTTCTTGGAGGAGGCGGCTCAAAGATCCGTTGCTGCTGCTGGGGTGGCAATGTGGAATACAGTGGAATGATTTTGATGTCTCCAACCTCAGGTCCAAGGTCATCGACCTCACGCTTGATCCGTTTGCAGGCCTCATCAATTTCCTGATGGAAAAATTAAGATTTCAGTTTGTGTATTCAGGAGAAAGAACAATGCAGCCATAATGAAAAATCCACTGTCCACAAGTTGCTTACCTCTTGTCCAGTGAGGAAGAGAAGGCAGTCACCTTCTTCTTCCTCACACATGTGTATCTGGATGACGGTGCGGATCGCTGCCTCAAGGTAGTCTCGCTCTGGTTCGGGTGTGTAGAAAATCTCGACAGGGTGTGTACGTCCAGGAATCGTCAGGAGAGGACAGTTGTCAAAGTAAACCTGGAACTTCCCGGCATCTAGCGTGGCGCTCATGACGATCACCTGCGCACAAAGGAAAAAACTTTTCTGTATATATTGTGTTTCCAAGCATGAAGCAAAGCACCTGTTTCTAGCAAATTAACATATAAACTGTGATAAAAGCAAGCAAATAAATAACAGCTCTTAATGGAAAAAAGAATACCTTGAGATCCGGTCTTTGGCGCACCACCTCCTTGAGTACTCCCATCAAGATATCTGTGGCCAGAGTACGCTCGTGGGCCTCGTCCAGAATGATCACACCATACCGTTCCAGCAGCGGGTCGTTCATAGCTTCTCTTAGCAACATACCGTCTGTCATGTACCTAAACAAATGACAGACATGCTTTGTAAGTTCATCATTCTAGACTGATAGCACTGTACCTATTAAAAAGCCATTTTTGTGCATTAGAATACCACTTGACCACAATCACTTACTTGAGAATAGTCTTGGCAGAGCTACAGTCCTCAAATCGGATGGAATAACCAACTTCCTGTCCAAGCATGACGTCCATTTCATCGGCCACCCTCTGAGCCACGCTCATAGCTGCCACTCTCCTGGGCTGAGTACAGGCAACCGCCCGCTTAGGACCAGGCTGGCCCCGCACCATGTCCACACACCACTGTGGGATCTGGTGGTAAAAGCAAAATTTGCAGTTTATTCAGATAAAATTGTTTAAGTGGAGGGCATCAAATCATTCCCATTTTGGGCCACAGCAACATTCTGCCATCATACTGATTGTGATGAAACTTCAAAAGTTTTAACATGCACTACACAAGTATTCAGTCAACACATTAGAGATGGGTGGATTTTAAGTTTTCACACCTGTGTTGTCTTTCCAGAACCGGTCTCTCCGACAAGGACAAAGCTCTGATGACGCGTGATGATATCACTGAAGCTTTCCTTGTACTCCCACACTGGAAGCTGTAACCTCTTCTTCAGGATCTCGTAGTAGCGTGGTGTGTGCGGCAGGTTGGTGAACGGGTTGATCTGCTGCTGCATGGCCATCTGCTTGATTGTTGGCATGCATGGCACTGCTGCCGTGCTGTTCGACGGGGCAGGAGTAGGCTTCGGGTCTCTGTCCCGGTCTCTGTCCCTGTCCCGGTCCCTATCTCGGTCCCTGTCCCTGGAGCGGTCCTCACGGTCCCTGTCACGGTCCCTGTCCCTCCTGTCAACATCAGAGTAGGGCATTAAAATAAATATATAACAATGCAGAGTAAATCCTGTTTTGTGATTTTCTGCCTATATTACTATGACATGGACAACACTACCATGTCCACTTTAGCCCATCTGATAATAGTTCTTGGAGGCTAACACTGATACTGATATGACTTTTTCTAAAGTTCCCATAATAATAACGCTGTCTATCACATTCTTCTTTTAAAAAGTGTGTTTTTTAAGGATTAAGACCATACTGTCACTTGGAATTATTGTAAATTTGATGTGCAGGTGAGAGGATGTCACAGCAAGAAGAACACCCAGAGAAAACACATTGTTATAATAATTATCATTATAATACGAGGAGGTCATTGTGCAACAACACATATTTTTTTTAATTACATTACATTACATTAATAGTAAAAAGATTCATCCTGTGCTAGCTTTGGTAAGAACTGCTAAATCTGCAGGTATGAACGTTTATCTGTATTCACTTCTTCTCCCTTCAAGGGTCACTGACTCGACAGTGCTTTCTGTTGGAAACATTATTCAATGGTGGCACTGATTCTAGACTACCTTAAAATCTAATGAGCAACATAATTAGAGATGTTGGCATATCTGCATTGCTAATCTTAACTAATACATACACACATCTCAAATACGATGCGACACCCCCAAAACAACAGCAAGACTGAATCAACACCTTATTAAAAAAAACTGTTTCAACTAAAGCCTCCAAAGGATAGTATTAATTGCAAGACAGTAGTTCTAGCTGAAATGTTGATTAACCCAACAGGATAAAAGTTACACTTAAAGTTTTGGTAAGCATGCAGGCTAGCGCAATGCTAAGCACAAGGTCTGGTGGGTGCCGATTGTATGATAATGACTTGAATATAAGAATTGCAGAACATTATTTCTGTTAAAAGTTTGCTTTTACACATGATATGTCTGCCTTTCAGAGTGTAGCAAAGGTTAGCTGGCTACGTCAACTTCAGCTCGCTAGCAAAGGTTGTTAGCATTTCGCTGAGTTAACGTTAGCCACACACGTGCCTCAATAGTGAGGGTAACGTAGACGCTTCGTTAGCCAGAGTCGTCCCCAATGGCTAAATGAGGTTATTATCAAAATGTGGCTGAACGTTTTACATTTATAGTGATGTATCAGAGGACACTCGGGTGCAGTTGAGGAACACCGGCTGGAAGCAGAACCACAGCTTATGATTATATTGTCTCGGTTCATCTAATACATCCGTAGTGGCTGTTAGCCAAAATGGCTAGCACCAGCTAGCAGTTAGCCAGCCAGTATCTAACGGTTAAAGCAGACACGTTCACTTCAGAGCTTCACCTACCCGTCAGATCTCTTCTTACTGGTGGAATAGTCATCACCCAAATCCAGGCGATGTCTTTTGGACATCTTTAGGAGGAAATGTAGCTTATTTTTAATCTATTAACGTGAACACTGTTCTACCGGGTAATATGGAAGTAACTTGGTTTCCAGTTTCCTGTCAGGATCTTCTGTTTTCCTCCGTTCAAATCTGTTTCACAGCGGCTGCGCAGAACGCGTCACCGCCCCCTGCTGGCCTGGAGGGCGTGATGACATTAACACCCACAGGTGCTGCAGAGGAGCAGGCTGTGTTAGTGATCAGATCAATGAAAATGTGCAGAATTTGAATTATTCAACACATAATATGTTTACCCATCCTGCATACGTTTACAAGATACCTAAAATTCTTAAAGACCATGCCCAAAATGTGGCATATTTGGAGTGTGAATCACAGAGTAACTCACAATACAATGATTTTGATTCTGCAACAATTGAAACATTGCAAGATTATCATCTAACACCTCTTTATCATACACACACTGACTACACTCCACTTATCCATGTCCATGTGTGTTGTCATTCCAACATTAGCTCTGAGGAGGAAGGAATTGTTCTCCTCCCATCTGGTTGGAGATACAAAAAATGTTCCATGTCAAAAACTGCCTAAACTACCTAACTGTATAAAAATACATCACATTAATATTACTTTCAGCTTTCACTGGGTTACATCTTTCAACCAACATCGAACATAATAACAACCAAATATTCATTCATTTTCAGGATTTTTACCCTTCAAACACCAAGTGGTTTACATGATACCACTGCTTTTATAATGAAATAAAACAAAAAATATTAATTTCCATATCATAGTATATATCATTTTATGGCAGTTTTTGGCATGGCCATGGCCAATATACAGGTAAACTGCCCCATCTGGTGTAAAACACTAAAGGACCACAGAATGAATGTCTGATGACATGGGATGCATAATTTCATACTGCAATAATAATAATAATAATAATAATAATAATAATAATAATAATAATAATAATAATAAAGTTTGAATGGGTTTTGATTGTACATAATATTATACATTTATTTTTACTGCTCTTAATCTTAGTCTATTTGTCTGTTTTTAATTCCCCCTTAACCCTCTTTTACTTCCTTTATTTATTACTTTTTATCAATGTGTTGTCCCTCATTCTTTTAAATAGGTAGTTTCCTGCTTTGGCCTGATTGTCAGAGCACTTTGTAAACTCTGCTTTTGAAAGGCGCTGTATGAACAAAGTTTATTATAACATATATGAGCTGAGGTTGAAATTTAAAAGAAAAAGAAAGGGCTTTGACAAAATGTATGTATGCATGTTTGCGACATGCATTAGTACAGCCAAAATGATCCAAACACAAGGTGAATCAACAGCTGCATTAAGGTTAAACTAACTAACTAAACTGAGCTTTCAGTGTTACTAGCTGGCCTTTATATATAACACAACATTTGCATTTTACCAGGATATTGTGGAGGGGAACGACCTGAGGGCTAACAATAGAGCAAACAAAGTCCTCGTAGTTTGTGGACGCATCAGCTGTTTGGAGAGTGTCTGTGCGTCAGATGGAGCCTGATCAACAACACGACGGCTTGTTTGTTGCATGTTTTTGGGACTGAATCGAGGATTCAAGTGCGACAAGGGGCTGAACATAATAAGATTTAGCTGTTAAAAAAACAAAACAAAACAAACAAAAAAAACAAAACAAGAAACAGCAGCTGACGTTTTAAACCATGAAATTATAACCAGCTGACATCCCCAGTAAACCTTGTGTGTGATCATCTCAGCTCCACCCTCTTGAAACGACGCCTCCAGACACGCTTATACAAGACTTTATGAAACATCTCAGCTCCACTCCGTCAGACGATCCGCAGGGAGAGAGAAGTGGTGATCATGCGTCCACACGGGTGAGTGCGCCTCTGCTCTGCGTCCGCGCTGTTTCACTTTGTTTTGCAGGATGACAATACTGCGACATCACGTTTGTGCAGTGATGAGAACAGACTGTGCTCTTCTTTATCCCCCCCTATTCTTCTCCAAGGAGGTAAACGCGCTATGGCCACTGCGTAACGTTGTGTGCGTAACGGGAGTTTGTTTTTTCACTCCTTTGTGACAACGGAAGGACAATTACAGCTGGAAAACCAACTCAGTCACTGCGCCGCGGGCCATTTCTGAGGCAGCATTACATAACACTTGTGCAACTTTATGTTTACAGTTGAGGGAAAGTCGCAGACCACATTTGACTGATTGGCTTGAAGTTGATAATTGTTGTTGTGCTGCTCCACACTTCTCGGATGAATAATATACGTAAAACACACAACTAGATTATGATGATCTTCACAAACGGACCCTCTCAGATGATAACAACACACCCTGGAGAGAGTTATTCGGTGTAATGATAACGTCTGCACGTTTTTCTGATGATGCCTCCAATGCAGCGCTTCACTTCACGATTGTTACGATGTCTATAGAAATACAATAAGAGCTGGCGATCAAATTCCTCTTAAAATGTGTTGTAGTGTGGGTGTGTGTCTCTTTCTATATCTTGAATATTGTGAGATTCCAACACCTCTAACCTGTAACAAGGTAGTATTTGGGTGTAGTGTTAATTTTACCTAAACTACCTGTAACTTTTAGGTTATACAAGTGTGGCTCCAGAGGAAACTTAGCTAGTGATGTCACTCCGTGGCTGTGTTGCATTGTGGGTAATGTAGGTGGCAGGGTTTTTTTTTTTTTAATAAAGGCGATTTGTCTGCCATGTCGATTTTTTGATCATCTGTTTTGAAACTGTCCCTAATGAGTCCAACAGTGTCACAGCTGTGCAAGGATAGAGCAGCGGACTGCTTTTAAAAAAAACTGTGTGCCTACCCATCATGCAATTCAGCCATTGATTGACATCACTCGAGGCAATCTATCAGATTAGGTGCAGCACCATTTGGAGTGGCTTTATACTATGTTTTTTCACATACGTAGAAGTACTTTTAAACAGCTGAAAACACACTTTGATGTGAAAAATTTACCATTTTGTGTAAAAGAAATAAATAAAGAACTGTCCTAATAAGTCTTATATCTTTCAGGTCAATGAGTATATTGGGAGCACTGTTGGTTCTGCTGGCAGCAGGTCAACAATGCGTCTCGGCTACCACTGACACTTTGGCTCCACCAGAGGTCTCGCAGCACAATGGCACTCTGTATGCAGCCTGCAAAATGAGACCCAGCACCTCACTAGCTGAGGGTCTGCCCAAAGTGTACGGTCAGGCGCTGTTTAAGCAGGATTATCCTCAGGGAAAACTCAAAGTCCTGCTCCGGTTCAACGGCTTCCCCACAGAAGGTGATCCTCAGCCCAGAGCGGTGCACATCCATCAGTACGGAGACCTGAGCCAGGGCTGTGACTCCACCGGGGGCCACTACAACCCACATAATGTGCATCACCCCAACCACCCCGGAGACTTTGGTAACTTTGAGGCCCAGCAAGGGAAAATCAACGCCATGATGGAATCAGAGGCAACAATGTTTGGAGGGATGTCTGTGATTGGACGAGCAGTGGTGATCCATGAGAAGATAGATGACTTAGGGCGCGGTGGGGATGCCGGGAGTCTGCTGCACGGGAACGCAGGAAGGAGGCTCGGCTGCTGCATCATTGGGATTTCATCCCCCAAACTCTGGAATACACACCAGAAACTGTATACCAGGAGGCTGAGGAGTAACTAATCTCACAACAGTGGTCTAACTGCAGGCCAGGGAAAAGATTTTTCCTTTGATTTCATTCATTCATTGTACACATTGTATTTCTTAACATAACAAGAAATACAAAATCAGCAATTCAATCAAATAGCTGTCTCAAACATTCAACAGAGGTTTCTCAAAAGTAAGTTAAAAATTACATAAAAATTGACGGCCCAGTCGCCAGGATAAAATGTTGGCATCTAATAAGTGCAAGTGACAGATACTTTCACATTTGTAGGTGTCATATGTACCGCATTTATATTTCTACAGAATGTGTCATAATCACGTTGACGCTACATGTTTATGACCTGACTTCCATATCAGAAGGTTTAAGGGAAGCCAGTGTCTGCAGCTGTTTCTACATTTTGTTAAGTGTGACACCACTGGATATTTTTAAGGAGATCGCGTCACCATTGTGGCAACAAAAACAGGTATTTTAAGACTTATCATGATCATTTCTGACCCCTAACCAAGTGATTTTAATGCCTAAACTGAACCAGAACATAAGCACAGCTTACTCAAAAGAAAAAATTTAAAGTTGCCACAAAAAGAAAAGTTTGAATGTATCTGAGGTTTCCGAGACATACTGTGCATTGTCAACAAGTACTCTGGCGACTGGGTTCAAGTTTTTTACAACTTTTTTCCAGACTCACTATCTCAACATCTATCTGCATACGTTTGTGTAGAAAACTATGATTCCTAGAGGATGATTGCTACTGACTTACTGAGTCACTGATTCTTCTATAGCGCTACTAAGGGTCAAAAGTTAAAGCAACATTTTGTAGAAATAGGGATTTTGTGTGACTTAGTGCCCCCCACAGTCCCTGATCGCAGCACATACCAGTGTGATTCTACTCTCTCAGTTACACAAAGCAGAAACAAGTGACAGCTGCGACAAACACTGTTCACCCTGTTACAAGACACTGTACCATCAACATGATTTTTAATCTGTTATTTTAATTAAAAAGGCACATAATGTTACTTTGAATTCGACCAATACTTAGTTTAGGACCAAATACCTGCAAAAATGTAATTTTCCATCAGCCTCAGCTGTAGACTTGCTGCTAACTTAAAGTACTACATATGCACGCATCATCAGAATGTGACCATTGTTGCATGTTAGCACGCTGATATTAGCATTTAGCTTCAAGAACCTGCATCCCATACAACAAAACCAGTAGTTGAAAATTATTTATTTTGCAGAAATAAATACATTTTTTACACACTGAACACAGAAACACACATGGCTCTATGTCATTTCTATCTGGTGAGCAGATAATATTTTTCACCACAAACACACATCAGTGCTGGTAAATCTAGAGGCTGTGGCCTTGTTGTGTGACAGACTAATAGCTGGAGCTGTAGATGTATTCTTAACTAAGATCTTTTGGTTCAACTGACAAATTCTTGTAAAGTGCCAAATGTTTGTCCGCCTGTCAAAAAATGAAATAAAAGCATGGAATAAACGCAATAATTTCTCAGTGATCAATGATCAGTACAATCGTCATGCAGCATATTATACATTTTTTGTAATATTGTGTTGTTGTGATTGAAAATAAAAAAAACTCTCAACAGGTTGTGTAGTCTTAAACTAAATGACAGCAGCTCCTGGACAAAATCTTCTGGCAAACAAAAGCAGGATGGGTAAATTTACCATGCATAAAAGAAGCTGTTTGGAAAAGTTGGCACTATAAAGCTGCTGCTTACCTTAGAGGATATTTACAACAACTGAATGTCTATTTGTTGATGTAGTGATCAATACAGTATGGTTGGTAGGTTTCTTTAAAGTCAAAGGGGGGGGTGTGGACAGAGGTAGAAAGATAAAGGACAATGTTTCTGCCGGCATCAACTGCACTTTGTCCTTCTTAATCTTGAATTCATTTCTGTATGAAACAGAGCTGGAAGGAGTGTCTTTCTCAAGAGTCAACAGCAGAAATATAACGCTTATCACATTCTCCTTCACTGTTAGGTTGTGGGAAAAGATCGAAGACTGACAGGAAGAAAAACCTAATCACCACAGCCACATCAGCTACAGTCCAAAGCCCTTTTCTGCTACTTTTAAATCAATGTAAACCACCGTGTCTACACCTCTTACACATCCACAGTGTTTGGTGTCCAGCGGTTTGTGTTTGACCCTCTCCTGTTTTTAACATGACAGTGAAGGAAATGTTTACCAGTCTGGTTTGGAAGAACTTGACTGACCTGCACAGACGTCTGACTTCTTACCATTTTTTTGTGTATGAACAATCCCAGCAGAGAGCCGGCTGTTGTAGCAGCATATTCATGTTGAACAATCACATTATTTTACATTGTGCTATGTTCTGGTGTCCACACACTTTGGGCCGTTTATCCGATAACAGGTTAATCTACACGAAGCTCTTAAAAAGTGAGGGCACAAGTTAGAAACCCAGTTATCAGTCGGTTAACACTAAGATTTTTTTAGGCATGTTACGAGTCATTCTTCCTACTTTAACATGCTTGATTAATGAGAATAATCCCACTAAAGCATAAATAAACTGTCCCAATGACTGGTTTTCATATTTGCTGGATTTACAGTACATTATTGTGTAAAGTAGTGTCCATTTCTCCAGATAATTTTCATTATACCTAAAACGAATAAAGTGGCATCATATTGTAAATGTGTCGTTCATCCCTTTATTCTGTCTCCTCCGAAAGCTCTGTCTCCTGGTGTGACTGGACGTCCTCTTGCTCTTCAGGAGAACTCACGGCAGCAGCAGCAGCAGCAGCAGCAGCAGCAGTGATATCAGTATCTTCCTCTGTAATAACATACTCCCTCTCGACAGTTTCCCCCCCATCAGTGCATTTGTCTGACTCACCCTCTCCTCCCCCTGAGTTCTCTAAAGTTTCCTGTAAGTGGCTGAGGTCTGACAGTTGTTGTGTGCTCACGTCGGGCGCTGGGGGAGGACAATCGCTCAGACACTCCTCTTCTTTCAACTGGTGACTCGTTAAAGCCGTTGAACCGATCATGACCTGTGATCGATCGCTGTCGTTGCACACTTCGCTGTCTGGCGTCTCCGGCTCTTCCTCAGCTGACGGGTACGAGGAGCTCTGCTGGCACGTCCCCTCACTGGACGGTGACGGCTCCTCCTCGCTCAGTTCCTCTCCGCCACCTGACACAGCTGCCGGTCCGGTCTCTTGGTTTGGGACTTCTGTGGAGCTCTGCTGATCGACAGCTACTTTTTCAGTCCCTTCGCCACCTGTAAGAATGGAAGATTTTAATGTCCAATTTTTCTGGTTCGTACTTTTATTCAAGGTGAGGGAATAGAAGAATAGAAAATGCCCAGTGAAAACGCCTGGTTTCAATCCAGTGGAAGATCACATTTTAAACAAATATTCAGAGAATTTCTCAAAGAATTTATATTCATTTCCAATTACTACTGTTATCTTTTTTGCAAATTGTAGGATTTGGTTCTTCGAGACAACAAGTAGGCAGCGCTAATACTCCAGTGCAGATCACCCAATAGACTACTGCAGAGGAAGATGATGCGGTTAAAGAGCCCCAACAAAACCTCAAATGCAGGGGAAAAAACACAGAAGAAAAAAAGAAAACATGATGTAAATAAGGTATATATGTATGTATGTATGTATGTATGTATGTATGTATGTATGTATGCTTGCAGTGTGTATTAATTTGAAGAAGACATCTTAAGTGGAGCTCAACCTGAAGTCAAATGCTTCATGTAAAGACAGGATAAATTCGCTGTTTCAGTTGAACTCTGTTGCAATTTTTTTGTCAGCAACTTTTCCACTTCCTCAAGCGAGTAATCTTTCATGCACAAATCTAAAAATTTGCATTAAAAACAGGTGAAATTAAAACCCACCTTTTGAATATTCACCTTCTTGTCCCGGTGATGGTGTTGACTCCTCCAGCTGAGGATTCAGGATGATGCTGTCTTTTCCCCCTAATGTGACAAACATTATCCAAAGTCAGTCTAAATGTTGTTGTGTCACGACACCAATGCTAAAAACTGCTGGATGGGATAGAAATGATTAAATGAAACTTGTGCCGATATGAGAGGTGATGGAAGAAGGTTAAAAAGTGGACGATTATGTGAGGAACATACTTCCATATATTCCCAAAGACACATTATAAGTCAGGCCTCCAGGTAGCAAGAAAGAAAAGGACAGAAGAAGAAAAGCATACAGATGTCAAGTTATTGTAAACAGTATGTAGAAAACAGGCTTCAATGAAAAGCACTGGATTCAGTCAATTCCTTTATTTTTACCTGGCAGGCTCCATAATCCGGACATTTCTAATGTTTTTAATTTCTTCTCCAGCTCTGCTACTCGAGTTCCCAGAATCCTAAAAAGACAAATAAACAATGAGCGTCCGCCCTCTCACTGATGCGCCCAAAATCAGAGCCAAGAAAAAAGCGAGTCTACAGAAAGAGCGTGAGTTATGAGAGGGAGTACTTGTTGATCTGGCGTTGGTGCTGAATCACCATGTTCTTCTCGTGGATGGTTTCCAGCAGAGCTGTGGCGAGAGACTTGAGGTCCGAGATGGACTGAGGAGTCACCGGCAGACTGCAGCCGTTTTCTTCAGACAGCAGCAGCTCCTTCACTGCAGACACACCATCAGTCACAGTGTAAGTACAGACATCGCACTCTTTTCCTCCACCACAATAAACTGTAAGAGCTTTTAAACCCTCTGACCTTGTTTAGCGGAGAGCACACCAGTCAGTGCACTACTGTTGGCTTTCCCTCCGATTTTAGAGTTTTTCCTGCACTCCAGGGCGCTCTGAAAAAAACATTAATGAGCATCAGAGGTTTCTGTTTCAGGAAATCTAAAAATGCAACCGTCTTTACAATAAATCCACATTCTCAAACATTTACAAAAAAACTATAAGTGGTAATGTTTTCATGGAATTGAAAAAGGAATACAGTTAAAAAGAAAAAAATTGCAAAAAAAATATTAAAAATGTAGCTACCTTGTACTTCATGAGATTCGTCTTGAGTAGGTTGATTTCTTCTTGCAGCTGACTGAACCGCTGATGCAAATACCTGAAAGATTGTTAAACTTCATCACTTCCAAGCCTTCGCAGTTATGACTCCATAAAGTTAAAATACGAAGTGATCTCTTTTATGTTATAGCTATAAACAGTACTTGAATACTGACATGAATATATCAGTTATTTTATTGAGCATCATGTCGTAGAGGGACAAGTGTTCAACTGCATACGCAGAACTTAGAAATTGTTCCTTTAGCTTAGGCATTGCTGCAGACACTCTGATATTTCAAAAACTGACGGACCTGTTCTCCATGCAGAGAGCGTCGATGTCTAATACCCGTGTCTCATCGTTGCCCACGATGTGGTTCATCTCCACGTTGAGGCGATGAGCCTTCTGCTGGAACACGTCTCGCTCTGCCCGAACGTCCTGCAGCTCGTCTGTGAGCGACTTCACGCTGTGCTCCAGAACCTCGTTCTACAGCAACGCAAAGCACACCACGTTAGTACACAAGCTGCGATTTTAACAACTAATGATACAGGTTCGTCTCGATCATTATCGAACAGAAATTTCTTTCTACATCTTTGTGACAATTTTGAAGAAAAATATCACCTGAATTGCTTGTGGTTTCATTCTTTTCTCCATACAATGTGACCTAACACAATATTTGACACGCTTTTCACTTAGAAGTCATTAATAAGTCATACATCACAAGTTCTGAGAGAGCCTTTCTGTACTTATCTCAGAAATAGGGAATCTTTCAAGGCTGGCACAGCATTTTACTTAAATAGGTTTTGAGTTTGATGTAAAAACAGATGCCTGAAACACAAATTAACTTGGAAAAAAATATGGTCAATATGACAAATTCTCTGAAAAAAGTTTAAATCAAAACAATGTGATCATCCCGATCGTCATACAAACCTCAAATGTAGAGAACACGATGTAAGTTACTTACTCCAAATATATATTATTTAATATGGTGTTTTATTACAATTTCAAATGTGTAACAGTCTATAAAATTAAAGCAAAAGTTGTATATTAACAGGAATCTGTTCTGACCTGCTCCCGAGCTCTCTCCAACTGTTTGACCAGATCCTCCCGCTCGTGTGCAGGAAAGTGTCGAGCGCCGACCTCCTCGTCTCCCAGCCTCTGTTTGGTGATGGTCATTCGTAGAAGCTGTTGGGAGAAACATACAGCACATCATAAACATACAACCTAATTCAGCTGTATTCAGAATGATGCACAGCGTGACACGGTACCTTGTTATCACCCTGAGCTTCTGCCAGTCGCTGTTTCAGCTCCCTCACCTCCTCAGAAAGTTGACTGCTTTTCTCTCTGGAGTCTCTCAGCAGCTGAGCTAAATTCACCTGAACGACACACAGATATGAGGTCACATATGGCGAGACCACACAGGCTTAATGGCTGACATTTAAAGCTGCAAACAACAAGGGCTTTGTGTAAATATGCTCCCCCTGTCTTTTAATCTAAAAAAAAAAACAAAAAACAAAAAACAAACATCTGCAGGTTAAAATCCACCTACCTGATTCCTTTTCTCGGGAGGCAGCGAGGGATCTCCATCCTGTTAGTTGTACAAACAAGGGAAACTGTCATTAAATGTGGACAACAGACAAAGACAATTCATATCCTTTGTTCTGCTTCTCCTATTATAACGGCAACAAAGCATCTTTAAGAGGCACAGGGGTGGCTTACAATGAGTTCTCTGTACTTCTTCTTGAGTCCTTGGTGTCGCTCTCGGAGCTGGTTGGCCATCAGTTTGTACTGATCTCTCTCCTGCTGGCAGGTGTCCAGCTCTTTGGACAGAATCAGCAGAGCTTCTTTCTTACTCTCCAACTTACGCTTACATATTACAAACTGCGTGTAAGAAGGAGAAAAAAAAGAAGAACATTAAAAGGGGATTGTTAGAAGAATATACAGGCAAAGAAATCTCCCAAAGCCCAGAAACTTCATGTTAATTTGTCTGTTGTTTATTAACCCTCTGGCATCTAAGGCAGATTTTTACACATCTTGTTTTGAACGGTAACTGCATGTAACGTGACAGCCGTGTGTTCTGTATCTAAAGTCGCAGGACAATCTGAGCTGTCTGTGCAGTGAGGCATGCATTAGTCCTGGAGCAGTAGGAGAGAAGAGATAACTTGGCTGTGAAACTGAAAAGCTGAAGCCTAGTTTTGTTGAAATTGCTCCACTCATTGTGAAAACACCTTTACTCGTGTGGACCAAAGGTTTTTTTGATGCTAGTAATGGGTTAACTGTTGTCTTCACAGATGATTCACAAGATTCACAAAAGCAGACAAATAAAACAGACAAATTAGAAGAATTTATGAAAGTGTTGTCTGTCGCTTTACTTTCACCAAAGAGAGATTCATATCAAGCCTCATGGGATGTGCGCAAATAGAAATGGGCATAGAATTTTTTTTTTTAAATGTATATAACAAATACACAGATAAAAGTTATATACATAATTTACAAAAAAGCCTTTGATAAATCTTGACATATGGTCTTGATCAACCTGTTAAACCTGAGCGGAGCATGACAGTCGGCAGAGGTAATGTTCAGATGTTTTGCTAGCGTTCACTCGAGATCTGGTGCTGCAACCGCATCATTCCTCAGGGATATTCATTCCAAAGCTGTAATTGTTTTTCAGCTGAAACAAAATCATTTGTTTATGCTTTGTGCCAACTTCACTCAGACCAAGTGAAGTATGTACTTATACTGACACATCTGAACATATCGCTCAAGTAAGTGTTCCCTTTATTATGATACCTTGATTATTCAGATAGACCTTGTAGTTGCAGAGATATTCCCTGTTAATTATGGGCAAGTCGTTTTCCAGCAGCGACCCCAAACAGAGGCTAATTCTTGTCAGGTTCAAGTGGCAACCGCTGATTATTTTCTTACTGATTAATGTTTAAACCATGTATTTTTTTAGTTGTGAAGCCTGACAAGTGTTGGAAACATTTAGAAAAACTCCACATGCTCTCACTGTATATAAAATAAAGGAAAACACAGCTGATCCTCACATCTGAAAACCTGAAACAAGTGGAGGCTTGGCCATTTTGCGCCATAAACTAATTACAGGATTAATCAAATTATCAGGGCTGGTGTCAATCAAGTGTCCACTTATTGATTAATCATGTGTGACTTACACCTGAGCAGTAGGCCTAGTTTAAGAATCATTCTGGTAGAAAAAAAAAGGCGTTTAATTCAGATAATAAAACGTTGTGCTTTGCTTTTATTACACTATATTGGATCTATGTTGTTAACATATCATCGGTTGTCGTCTAAATGTATTGATTGTGACATATTATCAGTAACACGCAGTGAACAGACAGCACACCTGCAGTGTGTTACACATTGTTATTGTTTCACAGGTCTCTGCTGCAGGTGCAAGGGGGGGGGGAAAGGAAAGAAAAACAAACCTACTTCCTCATCTACATTCCCTTCAGGCTGTTGACACCAAAGCAGGTTTAACAGTTAATCCTGTTGACTTTGTCTCATCTGAACCACACTGTAAACTCGTCTGCAGCTCCAGACTGGAGGCCGAAACAGGAGATTTGTAGACAAGCACATCTACAGCTGATGGAGCACAACCTGAGCAGGGCGATAGTGATGATAATTATCCTCTGTAAAGGTCTCCACAGTCTCACCTCGTTGAGCAGCCCCTGCCAGTCACTCTCGCTCCTCCTGGTCGGATCCATCTCCGCACGAACAATTAAAAAAAATAAATAATGTTTTATTAAAAATCACGCAAAGTGAGTCTCAAACAAGCATCTCCATGTAGGTTTTCGCTGGCCAGGTTTCCAGACATTTCGCATCATCAAAACGGATTAGCCGATGGAGGAAAACACCGTCTGCATCACTTCCGCCCGTCATGACGCCAGAGACGCGTCATGACGCATTTGGGAACCCTCGTTAAACTGGGAACTCTTTTTTTTGGGATTCATTTATATGAAGTCTTTCTTTTTTTCTTTTTTGTATGTGTTTGTTGTATTTCACTGTAGATGTGTAAGGTTTAGCTCTCTTTAATAATATTACATACAACTGAAAGGTTTAATCAACAGCACCGCATCATATATTATAGAACAATCATATGTTGGTCGTGTCACTGTGCTGTGAGAATTACCTGCGTACTGTGTGTCACGTGCAGCCATGAGACAGTGTGCATGTCCGAGCATTAAGTGCTTCATTGTCTCGTGGTGTGCGTGAGAATGAACAACAAGCTGTAACATTTGGCCTTTTCCATTACATTCATATTTGACAGTGGATACAATCATGCTGTTTGTGCATTAGACGTTCTCCCAGAATGTGGTGAAACTTGAGAGTATACACATCCTGCCTGCTCTGTAAAGAATTGCTACTGTCGATGGGACACAATGGATGGTAAATACAGGCAGGCATATTTACCAAGGCTTTACCTCAAGAGGCTTTTACTTTGACATCGATCACTTTATAGTTCAGCACTGAATGACAACAACAGACTCTGTCTTAAAAGTGTCAGGAACATCCCCTCTCGACAGACTGAATCACAACAAACTGTGTAACCAGCGAGTAAAAACCTTACTCTCCCGTTCTCTTAAATAAGCCATATAATTACGTCTGTTGTTGCAGCTGAAAGAAATTGCTGTCTCAGACGCCAGATGCTGACATGACTATCAATTTCAGACCTGCTGGCTGAGGCACTTTGTCTTTGCTTTATGGTCACGTTTCACAGCATGTGCATGTGCCAAGACTGGAAGACAGAGTGAAGAACAAGACAACACATGTAGTTTAATCGTCTTTAATGCAATTGAACAAACCCATTCAATTATAAGCCTTAAGGTTGACGGTGAAGCGTTTTTGTAAAAGTTCAGCTCTTAATGATTAGTTTATGTTAGCAGAGTGGAAAAGATTTACAGCATTGCTAGGCAGGACACACGGACAGATATAAGTGCAATACTGTATTTTGTTTTTAAAGAAATCTGACATGGTAACGAAAACATATTGCCGATGCTAGCTCTTGTTAGCATTTTGTTATGTTCAGCCGATAAAAAAGCCAATCATGCCATTGTTATGTGTGTGAGAAAAGTTCATTTCAAGACTCTGACTGAACAGACTGTGATTAAATGTGTACAATACATGAAAAATATCCAAAGAACAGTAACAAAAAGAGCACACATTTGTGTCCTAGGACCAAGTAAAGGTCATTCCAAAGTCAGATAGCAGCACACAATTAACCTCATGATTGTAATTCAGAGCAACAATCAGTATTACATAGTTTGCATAGGAATCAGGAGAAAATTACATTTTGTTTTGCCACTAATCAGGCACTCTGTTCATCCAGTAGCTAGCTACAAATATTGTACAGTTAGGCTTAAAGCTCACGATAGTAAGTCAGCTAATACATTCTGCTGTAAAAGAAATTTGAAGAAAACCTGTTTCATGCACATTTAAATCACCAGTTGTGACAGTTACGGAGATGAAATGTCATCATAATCTTTACTGGCTGCTCAGAAAGACAAAATCCCAGTTCTCTTAAAGGAGACCGATTATGCTTTTTCCTTTTTTTAGTGTGTTATATAGATTTTTTCATGTCAAAGTTGTTGTTTTTTTTAAGTTTAAAAGAGCCCCTCTCTCTCACGGAAAACACTGTTCCTGAAACGCCTCACCAGTAGACCCGCCTTAAATTCTGGGACTCTGTGACATCACTACCTCACCATGTCAAACATTTGCATAATATTTGTTGATATTCACGATACAAGTGAAGCAAACTAGAAGCTGAAAACAAGACAGAACTGACTGGATACATTGTTAGCAGTGCTGGCTCAGACTTGTGTGAGCCGACCAATCAGAGCACTCTGACTGAGTATTGAGGTTTAGGCCTTGAAGACACAGGAGTTTAGACAGAGCATTTCAGACTAATGAGGAATACAGCGCTGCAGCACTGGGCAGTATGAGGGAACTGATGTGTTTTTTGAGCAGTAAGACATGTAAATCTGTCCTAGAAGTAACCTTAAAATAAAATCATGAACCTGTAAATCAGCTTAGTATGTTGCCTTTAAAAAAATCATTTTGGATTTCATTTTGGACCGCCAGGCTGAGCGTCTGAAACCTCAACCTCCCAACATCTCATCAACACCCATTTTTTGCTTTACATCTGTCAATTTCTGTAATTTTCCAAAGCTGACAATCCAACAATCACCTTCTCCACTTTGGCAAGGTGTGGGGAAATGTGAATGTCAGAGGAGCTTGAGCTCTCTTTTTTCGTTTTCACACAACTACTTCAGTCACTCTTCTGTATCTTTACATTTCAGGCCAGGCCACAGTCTACTGTGGGGCGATGGACATCCCTCGGCATGGCCGTAGTTTGCTTGACAGAATTAGCCAACAATTCTTTAAAGATAATATCTAGCATTAAATTAAAGCCTTGTCATGCTGTACATTAATAAGTTTGACATTGTTTTATATTTCTGTCAACATTCAGTTTTGAGCAAACATCTTGGGGTCTGTCATAAACCATACCTCCATAATTTCTAGAAAAGCATGAGTTGCAGAGAGGAGTTTATCTCAAAACAAGAAAAGTATATCTACTTGCATAAGGAAGATATACAGCATTGAGACTCCTTTGTAGCATACACGCAATAGTGATGGAAATGACCCACTGATGATTTGATTAGTCATCATTTTGCGATGCATTATAAGCTTAAATCTACAATAATATGCTCGAAAACCATGGATTTGCCCTTGAAGCTGGAGGAGAAGATGAAATTCCTCCGGTCGGTGGTCACTGCTGTAAATGTACGGGGCGACTGCACATAAATGTCCTTGAACTTGTGAAACTCTTTGGTCTCCACATCCCACAGGTAGATCTGTGTGAAGGAATAATCGCTGCCCAGAGCAAGGTAGTGCCTGTCTGTGAAGGTGAAAGGCTGGAGGATCATCGCTCCTCGAGAGGGCAGAGCCTGCACCTCAGTGAACACCTTATTGGCCCACTTGAGGACTTTGGAGTCACCGATGTAGCACGTCATGGCCAGATACAGCTCGTTCTCCACCCGGAACGCTTTGACCGCCACCACGTCGTCGACTTGCGGGATTTCACCGTGAAGTATGAACTTCAGGGTGCTCTTGTTCCACAGGAAGATGACAGGTGGCTGAGAGCGACTGGCTATGATGAGGTAGGACTTCCCATCCACCTCGACAAACTCAGCATCTGTATCCCGAAACCACTCGTGGAGGAACTGGTACGAGTAGAAACCAGTTTCATTGCGGTCTGGTTGGTCAGTCCACTTGTACAGAGTAGACAAACCTGCCTTGGAGCTGTCCACAATCACAAAGTACCATCCACCGTCCATTTGGAAGACCTCAATGTCATTTGGCTTTGAGATGTTGAAGACCTCGATAGTTTGAAACTTTGTGAACTTGTTTTGCTGATCGTCAAACTTGTAAATATGGGAGCCTCCAAAGAGCTGCGTGACAATTATCAAGACGTGGTTGTCGATCAGAACCGACTTACATCCAACAACAGACTTCCCTGCGAGGATAAAAAAAAAAGTTGTCACAACACAAAAAATCGAACTTGAGTGGATCATTAAAGGAATGCTTCACCCAAAACTGACAACTCAATCTACTCACAGCCATGCTGGAATGGAAAGTAAGGTGAAATTTCATCCCTATGTATACCTACGCATTATCGAACTGGCCAACAGGTGATCTGCGAGTGGCGAAATACAGTGCGAGGCCCAGCTGCTGGACGACGGGTTTACTTTCGATACAAATGAAATGTAACTCTCCGTATCCCTCCACATTAGCGCAACTGCGTAGGGATATGGAGGTTCTACGGTTGAGAAAATGTAGTGAGTTTATGACTTCATTTAAAGAAGCAAAAAGGGTTAAATTACTTCCATAAACAGCTTAAGCAATACTTTAGTAGGGGACAGTATTTACAGCACCAGGACCTTGTTTTTGGGATCTGCTCAAAAAAAAAAAGTTAATTCAGTTCATTTTAATGAAGCGTTATGTGTTTTTGGTAATGACTAAGGGGAATAACCTGCATCAGGCAGTCTGAAGGATAAACTCATTGCTAGATTATCTGATTGTAAGAAAAAAAAATATATCACCAGGCTTGTTTTTTTAAAAGAAGTGTGTTATCAAACCTGTGATATTGTCAAATTTCCTGAAATTCATTTCGATGTGATCCCACTCCATCACCACACAGCTGTTAGAGTTGGGGGCAGCCATCGCCACGTAGATGTCCTCTTTAAACGAGAAGATGTCCGCTGACATGGACTGAATGGGAATGGACTGATGACGCACAAAGTCTGTGAAACGCAGACAAAAACAGAAACTGCTAGACCTGCTGACAAAGTGAAAGAGGTGACGTTTAGATGCTCGCTGCTAAGATTACAGTTTTCCTGCTGTGAAAAGCTTCTGGATGACTCTGTGTAGAGTTATGAATATCGTATTTTCTGTTTAATAACTGCTTTTTCGTACAGCATACCTTTTAATGCTGTTCTTGTGAGCTAAGTCAGTGTAATGGAAAGGTGTTCCTTGTCTGTTCACAGTGCATTGATCATTGTTCTGTCCATGATGATAAAATAAACAGAGATGTGACAACTGTGAAAATAACACTTGTTTTGTAATATGTGTGTTTTTCTCAATTTCTGACATTCATTGCTTCTACAGAAATAAACTATTTTTGATCCTCATAGCTTTTTACAACAAAGTAATAATACGTTTTATTTTATATGACACATACATGGAAATATACTCTGTTTTCTATTTACTAATAACAATATTATGCTGAAGATTAACAACTGAGATTTCTTTCGTTTTCATAACTTAGTATACATTTCTTTAGCCGTATTAGCAGCAATCTTGTCCATACAGAAAAATCTTGATATTTTTTAGTTGATTAAGATGATGTTTGTTCCAGATATCTGATGATGCTCAAAGGACAAATCCTATTGACACTGGTGACTTTTCCTCAGCCTCACCATGAGGATGAGATTTGTTATTTTGGTTGCCATGACATTTGCTGCACACATTCATATTCACCTGCAGGACAAACTGAATTAACATCAGTCATCCTCTGACATCTCCTCACGTGCCCCTCATCAGGTCCAAGTGTAGCTGTCCAATCATTTATGACGTACCCGCAGAACTAATGGCATTCCCATCAGCCTCAGCTGTACTTCCTGTTTAGTGCTAATTAGCAGATGTTGGCATGATACCTGCAAAACTAAGATGGTGAACGTAGTTTATATGACACCTACTCAATATTTCCTGTCAGAGTTAGCTTGGTGATGTTAGCGCTTAGCTCAAAGCCCTCCTGTGTCTCACAGAGGCGCTGGTGTGGATGCTTATTGTGTTTCAGTTTTGTTGTTTGTGAGTGTGTGTAGCTTAATTATGCATGGGTGTCTTCAGAAGTAAACATGTAACGTTTGTTTCTGAGTGCAGAGCAGCACATGTCAGTGCCTTGTTGAATTATTTAACAGTTTTACTGATTTCTTTCTTTCTTCCTTTCCTCCGTTTTTTTTTTCTTTATCAACATGACACGTTCGGCGTTCAGCCTGTGGCTCGTGATAATTGATTTTGAATAGCACGCTTCTCATTTCACCTGTGGAGATGCAGCCGCCCGGCGGAATAGGAAGGTCATTGAGCCGCTTGCCCTTCATGTCACTGGGGCCTGCGCAGAAGACATCTGATACTGTGGCGTTTGTGTTTTTCAGCCATGTCATCAGCCACTTGTTCTCGCAGTTGCACTGGAAAGAGTTGCCTCGCAGATCCCTTAATATAAGACAGAGGGGGTCATCAGTGTCTGCAATATCAGCTTGGACACATCAAGTGCACAAAAAAAAAAAGTAATATGGTTTATTTAGAGCTTGAGGCGGGGCAGTGAGTCATGGTGTTCATGTGTCTCCATATGGAGAACACAATGGTCTGAACACATTACGCTGGTCTAAATTATATAAGTTTTAGTTCTGCAGAAAAAGTATATATTGGTTCAGCCTGATTATAAAGCGTTACAGTTTAGAGTTTATTCCCGACTATTTTTAACAGGCATCAACTTGTGCCGTTTCTTAATAAAATGTATCTTAAGTGACAAATGAAACAACAATTCTATCAGCAAATAAAAATAATTAGTAGACGTGAGGGGGAGAGAGACACAATCTTAATATTAATGAAATCCACTGTATCACTCTTGTGGGGTTTAATGCTGCCAAACACAAAACACAGCCTGAGTCAGCTTCACTTAGGAATGCAGTATGGAAAAAGACACACACATACACACACACACACACACACTGCTGACACCACAACTGCTTACTCACAGTTCCAGCAACGAATCCAAGTCAAAAAACAGATCTCTTGGCAGAAACCTCATCTTGTTGTTGGCAAGTGATCTAAACCAGAGAGAGAGAGACCAGAGAGACGCACATTACTGTCTTCTTTTAGCCTTGTTTTGATCTTCCAACTTGTAACAGGAGTCTGTTTCTGTGATATTAAGGTGTCGATGCTGCAGATTGCTGCGTGGACGGTGGAGAGGATGACAGCAGACTCACAGATGAGTCAAATCTCGCAGACCGCGGAAGGCGTTCTTGGTGATTGTCTCGATCTTGTTCCCTTCAATGAATCTGTTCAGTGAGTCAACAAACAGGATCGTCAATACGAATACATGTCACATACACTTTATCAACTCAGGTGGATGTATATCTGTATCTGTTGTTAGTTGGGCATGTCAGAATATTGTGCTTGTCACTGTCATTTCAGGCCCACTGATGGGGCTGGTGGGGTCAGACTGAGATAAACAACATGATGTAATGCATTTATTCAACATACTTATTAGGTATTATATGGTGTAATCAAGTCAGCTGTCTTGCAGTGAATTGTAAACATATTTATGCTAAATGATTATGAAGAGAAGCACAAAACATTATTTAATTATGTAATTATGTTGCATTATGTTACATAAAGAATGCAGAAAAGTAATCAGACAATACTCACAGATATTCCAGATGTGGAAGGCCAGAGAAGGCGTCATCTTTGATTGTGGTCAAAGAATTTGCATTTAGAAGTCTGTAAAAGAAAAAAAAGAAAAAAAGAAAAAAAAACAACCTTGACAAGTGATTAAACTGAACATTCAAACTTCTATCTTTGGCACTTTAGCCTTTTTTTCTGACTGAGAATCTGTGCATGATTGACTTCACTTGAAGTTTTCATCTGTACAACCCAGCCCTGAAATGTCAGCTGCTGATCAACCGATTTGATTAACGAGAGTTTCACGTGCACTTACAGCAGCTGAAGAGAGGGCATGAGTGCAAACATTCCCTCAGTGACTTCAGAGATAGATCCATTTACCATGCTCCTGTTGGAAGAAACACATAAATCAGAGTCTTAACTAGGAGCGGGACATGCACACACTCTGTACCAGACACATCAAGTGCCAACTCTGCAGGGAGGCACGGGAGCAGCAAGGAGAAAAAAAACAAAAAAAACGTCTCCTTGAACGCAGCATTGATTGCCCTGTGCTTTATTGATGAGATATTCCAAAAACAGACACCGACTGGTTACTCACAGGGAGTTGATCTCGTTCGGTATAGTCCGCGGGATGTGTGAGGTGCCGACGCAGATGATGGTCTCCTTGGTACAGGAGCATCCTGAAGGGCATTTGAAAATCCTTTTGGATTCAGCCGCTCCAGAAATGAACAGAAGCGCGATCCCGGCCAGAAGCCACTGCTGTGTATGTGCCATGTTGCGTCTTGGACATTAATAATTGTAAATGAGACGGAGGTCGGCGCCGGCAGCAGCTTTAACCCGCCTGGGCGACATCAAAATGCAGCAGTACAGAGGAAAGCCCTGACACAGGCTGATACGGCTGCAGCTGCGTCCCGGAAGGCTGCTTCAGTTTCGGACAGGGGAGGGAAAAAAACAAAAAACAAAACATCGACTGATCAATAATCACAGTGGTAAGGGGGGATGGCTCTGAAATACATTCACGTATGGACATGTATTTAATAACTATTTGTGTTTATAACACAAAACGTCACTTTAAAAAATAAAGTAAAAGTGATTTTCGGGCTGGTGGAGGTCAACACAAACAGCGCAGAGCAGACTGAAACACAGATTTGAGGTTATTTCAGCACCATGGAGAGTTAACGTTGTCTCCAACTCACGTGCAGGCATGGTCACGTGACTCGTTCTGCATACCTCAGCACTTAACTTAATGTCCCACAGAGAGGAGAGCGCATCAACAAGGGAAACAGCAGCTCCATACATGGAGACAGGCTGCAGGCCACTGAGTGTTTGTGCACCAGGGGACCCATCTAGCTGTCAGCACAGAGGGGGGTGTTTGGGTTGAATTGATCTGATATAGAAACCCATATGGAGTCAGCCATTACAATGAATCCAGGCGTTATTGCAATTATTAGTTGGCTGAAAGTATTTGGAAGAGTGACATATAAAGAATTTAGATAAAACTGGTTTTTAAAAAAAGAAAAGAATAAATAATAATCATCAAATGGTCGAAACCTCCAGCTTTTGCCTCCTCATTTGGTTGGTGTTGGCCTATAAATCAAAACTTTAGCAACACTGACATATTGAATGCATGAAAATGTTGAAACATCCACGATTCATGTGCACTTTTGTGTGATTTATAGTCAAATAACATGCAGAAAATATATGAATGGGGGTGTTGTTGAAAGGGGTGTTGAGTTAACGGAGCTGTGGGGTTGGGTCTTATTATAAACACCATAGATTATGATGCATATATCAAAAACTATCTTCCTCACAATATTTAATCCAGGCTGCTTGATCGGGATTGATATAACTGATGCTGTCTTTCTTTGAGAAACAACAGAGAGCTGATCTGTCTGTGATGAGAGCCCTGCCGGCATGTGTTCTGCTGTAACATGATCTCACCACTAGGGGGCAGCTGCTGATAACCAAAGGAGGAAAAACTCGAGGTCTGAACAAGGAAGATTCATTCTGCTGTCTTTTGTAGTTTTCACATTTTTCTCGTCGTTTAAACAGCTTAAAAGCGTCACGTATTGAGTTTGAATGTGATTATGTTCCCAGGACACATTTATTTCTGATGAAGGGTTGTTTCATTTGTAGAAAAATGGGTAAAACTTTGTAACAACCATCTTTAATAAATGGTCAATTAAACAGTTATAGTTAAAAATGATAGTTGATTCAACTTCATAATTATTTCAATGTTAGCAAACAATGAAATGTTTTATAAGTCATTATCAAGCCAGTGTTAAGGTTTATAAACAACAGTTTCTTAATAGTTGGTTTATTATGCCATTTTCTTGTTTGTTAACTCTGAAATAGCTGTTAACTATGCATGTTTTTGCATTTATGGTTAATTATTATTTCTAACTATCTCTATTTGTTTCCACAACTCCACACACATACAATAAAATACATATAACCTCTTCTGTAATTCAACTTAATCTATGTCCTATAGATACAGTTTATGCTGTAATATAAATATAGGTTAATAACTGTGACTGAAGCTATGATAGTTAAACAGATGCAGGAAGAACAGTTATTTTTTCAAATTACACAATTATAAAACTAAATGCATGATGAAGCTTTATGTAGTAAACTGATGTCGTTGTGATAAAAATGATGAACAAACTAAGTGTTTCTTACTGAATGATGTAAAAATAAGAAAACAAAGCTTGTGTTTTGTTTGGAACACTGATTATAAACATCTGGCAGATACTTTTGTCCAAAGTTACTTATATTCTTTACCACATAACCAGAAGAATGTCGGTTTCACTATCTAACCAGTATCTTAACCTTTGTCTGTTCAGTAATCTAATCGTTCACAGAAGTCATTTTTCCTCACAGCTGTCATACTTACACTCAATCATAAATGTAACTTTTCCTCTACATTATCTTTGCCCACACACTGTTCATAGAGAGAGGAATTCACTCAACAATAGGGTTGTTAGTTGTCGCAGCAGGCCCTAACAAGGTGCTGACCTTTGCCGGAGGACCAGTAGTTTATGAGCACGAGTGAAACCAAATACCCATTGCCAGAAGGGACCAACCGTACATGTCTGCCATTGCTGGCATAATTCATGACAGCTCTCATCTCTCATTGCTGTTTTTAGGCTAGAGTATCCCTGAAACACTCGGGACACGTGCAAGCTGAAACCAGATGATGCCACAGCAAACATCTCTTTGCTGTTACTTTCTAGACAACCAGCAAGATGTGATCAAGGAACTGGAGAAATCCTGTCAGTAAGTTTGAGCTGTTTTTACATTTTGTCTCTGTTAGATACAAACAAATCATGTGAGCCCCGTCCATGTGTCTCCCACAAACATGACGAGATGCCTGCGTCTTATGACCTCTGACACAGTGAATGTCGTATTATTACATTTTGTTCATGTTTTGGATGTTTGTGCAACTTTATGAACTCAGTAAAATGAACTTGCTTCCTTTGGCTTTAGCTTCCCTAGCTCACAAATCACACAGCAGCACCTGACAAAGATGGACAGGCTGATCAGAGCTGGAACACTAAAGACCATCTTCGTTAGTTCTTATCCACAGTCATGTGATCGATTCTGTGTCAAACGCAGCAGGGCGCCGAGTCAGAGCTGCCAGGATCAGTCGGCTAGTTGATTACATTTGAAAGAAAATTAATCATGTCAATCATTTTCCCGTTCCTGCCTCTTAAATGTGAAGGTTTGCTGCTTTTCCTTCTCTCTTACGGTAGTAAATGAAGAGTCTTTTGGATTTGGACTGTTGGTTGGGCAAAAGAAGCAAGATGAAGACTTCACTTTGGGCTCTGGCCAAAAAAGAGAGAAATCTGCAGATGACATCTGTGGCATTGTTCCTTGTAGAAAACTCATTCTAGAGAGTGCAGATTCTGAGGACGAAACCACTGAAACGCAAAGTATAAAATACAATTATAAATAAAAAACTCTGCGGACCAAGCACACAAATAAACATACAATCTTTATGTTTATTTAGCAATAATAATTATTACTGTACTTTTATCATTAAGTCTGTTAGTACAACACTGATAATTCGAGTTAATGTCATGACAGTTTATGTAAGGTTTTCTCTGTATGTTTCTAATTTATACTACACCACAGATGAAAATATGAAAAAGTACAATAATATAAGATCAATGAGAATAGTCAAAACAAATTAGAATGGACACTTTTTGGAGATTTTGGTATAATATGCCTTCACAAGACGTTGTAGAGTTTTGCCCTGTAAATTAAAATTTCATGTAAATTAAAACAAACTTAATCAGATCTAGAAAATTGTAATTTAAAAAAATAAATGTCTTTATATAAATAATCAGCAGGGTAGATCTATGGATATATCTATTAGTTTAAGTTTACGCACTATTCACCTCTAATATCGGCTCTTAAAGCCCCTAGGTGCAGGATTTTTGTTTCATTTTACTGTGGTGCCATCTGATGGTCGTACTATGAAGTTAATTGGTTCAACTTCTAATGAGGTTATCGTGTGGAACAATATCTTAACTAAATATAATGATATAAGTAATTTACTCATAATTTATCGATCAATTATAACTTATTATAATCATTTACACTTTGGTGGTGTTGATGCTTTCTATTTAATCATATTACAAATGTTTGTAATTAATTTGTATTCACATACTTTATACTTTTAAATAAGTCTGCAGTTATAAATGATAATAAATTGCTAATTTTAGGAATTTAATTCTGAAGACACACCGGCTCTTATCAGGGGTCAAAAGGGTTTTTTCCTGAGGACTTGAGTAGCAAACCACAAACATGTTAGGTGCTATGCTGAAGGAGGATAAACTCCAGTTCTTTTACAACCTGGCAACACAGAAGTCGTTCTGAACAACGCCTTGTGAACGACCTATAAATAATCAGCAAAGCACTCTGAATAAGCCATGCATTACAACATAAGTCATGTATAAAAGGTGTCAACCAGTAGTTTTGAATTATTATTATCTTTATCAATTCAAAAAAAACTTCTCGAAGCTGCATTCTAAAATAAATGTGTTGCTCATTAATAATCGGTAAACCAACCCAACCCTTCAGCACCGGTCGGTCAGTGAAAGTGACCTAAATACTCGCAGAGATCACTTTTCCTCCTGAAGTGAATTGCCATTATCGGTGGTTTTGAGTAGCACTTTAATCCCTTACATCCACTAAACTAGCTCACATATGACACTTTCAAATCCAAAGATGACCTTTTAGCCTTTGAACTATGAAACCCTTGAGGTTTCAGAGGGGGCAACCTGGAGGAGTGCGGTGTCTGGCTGCCGGTGACTGCTTCACAGCAGGTGTTCAAGCTCTAAAACTTCTCCAGTTCCCACTCAGGAGCTGCAGAACGTCAGCGGTCGGAATCAGAAACTCACTGGTGCTGCTGGATGGCACGATCCCACAGGAAACACAAGAATATCAGACTGGGACTATAAGAGCATATTGCTAAAAGTACATTGTACTTTTACTCAGGTAACATTTTCAATGCAGGATTTTCACAATAGTAATGGAGTATCTTTGCTGAAAGTAGGGAAGTGAGAAAAGAATCGTCTTCCTCCACTGGAAATGATCAGTCAGTGAGGTTTATTCATAAATGCTTGTACAGAATACTGCAGCATTAAGGTTATGATCATCATTGTAATAATGTCAATCAAAAAAAAAAAAAAAGCTTTTGTTTCATCAGAATGCAATCATTCAATCAAGGGTGAATCTTATAGCATTGATGCCTAACGGGCTATTTCATTAATAGATAATGATATAATAAAAATGTTGAATTGATTGGATAATGGACTATCACATCACAGTGATCTGAAAGAATTTAAATACATAGGTCCATGTTGTTTATGGAGGGAAGGTTTTTAAAACTGAAGAAATATCTTTTAAAATATAGTGAATATTTTTCTGTATTAATTCTAATTTTTAACAAGGAATTAAAATTGAAGGGTTTTTACTTGGTCTTATTCCATTTACTAATGAACCTGCCTATCTGTAATCTGTATTAACTGCAGTCGATCTCAGGACTTGTTTGTTTCCAACTTTCACCTTTAAAGTTTCTACTTCTTGATCAACTGGTCAGCTGTTGTTTGTCTGTGGGAGTCTAACCAGTCAGCACTCCTGTGGAATGGACCAATATCAATTTTTTTTTTTTTTTGATAAATACATTAAAATCCCACAAGCAGTTTATTCCAAGCTCCATAATCACACGCTTATCAGAGTTCACCCGATGCTTTGAAGCTGCCGATGTCGAGCCCCTGTCAGCTCTGTGACTGGACAAGCAACTGTCCCACCGACACTTGTCAACTCTGAAAATGTGTCACTGTAAAATCAACACTTGTTAACACTGGAAGATTTGCTGTGTTACTGTTCAGCCTATCCTTCACGCTCCAGCTTTTATTTTTAGAGCAGGTACATATTGTGTATTCTGTATCAACATCTGAAGTCTGAGGGCCGAAGCGAGGGTCTTCACATGGACTGCTGCTGACGGTGATTAATGGCGCTCATGATTTAACACCTGCTGTTTTAATGTAGCCACTGTAAGAAACTGATCTCAACACGCTTGCGTGAGCGGTGTCCCCATTTTAAATAGCTGCCTAAATTTATCAGCTTTGTGGAGGTCAAACTGCGAGTGTGTTCATGTTTTGGCACAGAAAGGGAGAATCAAATCTTTAATAGCTCAGACCTGGGGCAAAGACAGGGCTCACGTGCATGTTTTCCACATGAGATATACTATGAGAGTACACCATTATTTTTATTTTTTAAGTATACAGGAGGGTGGTTATCGCCCCCTGTATACTTTATTGAATAGTTTAATATGTATCATTCAAACATTTAACTGAGATGAGGGTCTGCAAACCGAATTCAACCTTAAGCAGTATTTGATCACTGTTACGTAATTTTAAAGCAATTAAAGGCCTAATCTGATGATGTGAAATCTAAGCTTGAGTCTTGACCTTTAGTAGTTTACTGCTGTTTGTCTTTGCACGGCAGGAGAAGCACTCACACGAACTTACACCAACAGATAAACAGGCTTCACCCATCAGTAAAATGCTGCAAAAACAGTCGGGAAGGAAGATTAAGGATCCTTTACTGAAGTAAAAGTAGCAAAACCACTCATGTAGTAATGCTACTACAAGTACAAGTCCTGGATTAAATTTATACTTAAGTAAAATTGGACCCCTAAAAAGGGTGGCAAGATAAATCTGAGAGGTCACGAGATGATTAATGAGATGATTCTCTTTTTTTCTTCAGTCTTCCTTTTTTTGGTGGGGGTAATATTATTCTTTTTAAGGCTTAGAACAGTTCTTTAAATGAAACCAATAAAGGAACATTTTGAAAGGAAATGTATCTTTGGTGAAACTGTGAACAACAGCCATCTGAAACATGACACTGGGACCCAAGAAACTTCTCTTTTGTGAAGGTCCACGGGTCAAAAAGGTTGGAAAACACTGACTTAACATTAACATTGTATTTAATTTCATAAACTTAAAGCTACTGTGTGCACAGGCAACACTGTAGCTGACTTCCTGTCTGTTTTGCAGCTAGCAATCACCTCCCTCCTCTCTACGTCAGCACGTGAACGCACAGCAGTAATGACCAGACAGCAGCAAACAGGATGATCCAGCTCTCCACATGTTCACATGCAGACAGGGCGACTCTTTATGGAGTTCTCTGTCCTGAGTGGATAAAGTGGGCAGGGACAACAGAAAATGTGTTTTCTCTTTTACTTCTTGAGTGGAAGGGGAGGAGGAGAGAGATGGTGATCTAGATTGTTTCAGGGGCTAGCTGACTAAGCTGTCTAAGCCAACGAACAGTTAACAGTAATGTTTACATCGTGTGCTGTCACAAGCAAGGCCCTCTTGTCTGAAGTGAGATGAAAACATCCAAGTAAACCACAAGTACCTCAAAGTGCAGGACTTGAGTAAAGTACTCGGTTTGTTTTCACAATGGCTCCGAAAACAGATGATTTCTAAGAGGCTGCACCACATTAATGACTCCGAGGGTAAAATCGGGCTCTGAGGGGTGACAAAGTCTTCATACTGGTGCCCTCTGTCCTTGATACTGCTGTCAGTGTGCCCTCCACATGGAGCAACTGTTGGCCCGACCCCTCCCCGCTCCTGCATACCACCAATCTGGGGCCCCGTCCAGAAACAACAGTTGTGTCTTCAACACTTAGACAGAGCTCTAATAACTGGATCATTACCATGCAAGATAGCATTATTCAGCATTGTCCCCTGGTAGCAAACATTCCTATTAACAAACACAACACCGTCTCCTTCATTTAGACTCAGTCCAGTCGCCCGCGGATCCTGCATGGCCCAGTGGCGACAGAGGGAATGACAGATTAGTGTCGCACACATCTCGACCTGCATCAACACATGAATGGATGAACTTATAGTAAATTCTTTGAGCTGACTGGCACCAGCTGGTGGGGAATATTTTTCTGCAGCTGTTTCAGTGGGAAGGCAGAGCACTGATGGCATTCTCTGACCCACAAATATCATTAGTAACAATATTATTGAGTGACTTAGTACTTGCTTTCTCACGCTTCATATTTACGTAAGCACAGCTACAGACCCCAAACCCTGTACGTGGAGTAACAATTTGACATGTTTTTCGTTGTTCACTTTTCTTTGTTAAGCTTTATGTATGTACACACAGATCTTTGACACTGAGGAGCTACTGTGGTCTGTGTACTGTATTCTGCAGTCAAGCTGTCAAGAGTTGTGATTTTGTTGTTGCACAATGAATTAATGAAGTTATCAGTAAATAGCACTGAAATGCACACCACTGGATAAAGTAATTTATAAATGATTTATGCATTCAAAAGAGACGTTGCTTATTTTATCAGCTAGTGTTGCCCCAATATTAATATTTCTGTACCAATGTGACTTTTGTTTGTTGTTGTTTTTGTTGTTCTTACAGAACATAATGCAGAAAAAAAATGCTTTGGGGAAATGTAATGTTTCAGTGCTCTGATGTCATTTTAGATAACTGTTTAATGTTGAACTGTAATTGATCCTGCCTGAATTGATTACCACATGTGAGGGATCATATCAATGAAATAACTGTGTGCTTATGTATCTATAAGATGTTACTATGGAGTATACAAAACCTCATTTGTCCTGCAAAAGTTCAAATATCTTCTACAGCCAGATGCATACACAAGTGCTGCTCTTAATTACAATTTTAAGATACTTCAATTGGCTATTTCAAGTTTATGTTACTATATATATCAACTACATTACATCTCAGAAACAATTATTGTACTTTTCCCTCCAATGCATTTGTTGATAGAATTGGTTATTCAGCCTACTTTTCATATTGAGATTAGCAATATTAAATCAAATATGATTTAACATTATGGGTGAACCTGCACAGTAATAGGCCTACATCAAGCAAATAAAACATTACCAGCTGAAACATTGAAATTATGCTTAAAGAAATGTACTGTATTACTAGATAAAAAGGTGTATATGTATACACACACACACACACACACACACACACACACACACACACACACACACACACACACACACACACACACACACACACACACACACACTCACCTTTGGAAGTAGTGATTATTCTTTTTTTCACACTGTAGTTTAGAGTGCTGAGGTAATTTAAATAATTCTACTTTTTCTAGATTAATAAAGTCACAGTTTTGTCATAAAACAAATGAAATATGAGACTGTAAAAGACTAGACAGCTAACAGTCGCGTTAGTGACGTCATCTCGTCGAACCTGCAACTTAAGCATTGCGGAGTTGGTCCTGTCTATTAGCAGCTCACAGAACGGAAAAACATTTCACATAACTGCAGTTATCAATATGACATGTTTAAGTGTGCTTTAAATCTTTTTTTTTTTTTTTTTTAGAACCTTTTCGGTGCCGAGTTGGCGGCCATGTTGGTGTTGGTGACATGCCTTGTGAGATGATGCGCAGTTTAACGGGAAGCTAGATGATATTTTACTTAAATTACAACAAAATGGGAAATGTATTTACTTGGAAAACTATCGTTTCAAACTGACAAACATCCTCGGATCCTCGGATGGAAATGACGTGGCCAGAACACTGTGTGAAGCAAGAAAAAGGGGGTGTTGTCCTGTGTTTAACCAGTTTATTCAGTCCTGAAATTAATGAAGATCTTTCTCTTCTGATAAAAACAAACAAACAAACAAACAAAAAAAAACAAACAAAAAAAACAAAACAAAAACACAATGCACCTTTAAGCTATTCTGAAAACTTCGTGGAGGGGAGCTGTTCCCCAGGAAAAGGTGCTGAATCTTGAAGCTTTGTCCGTCTTGAAAGCAAAGTTGGGCAGTAAACTTTTGAAAATGTGAAATGCTACACACCCTCTCCACCCCGAGAGAAACCATCGTGGGATTTTCCTCGGGACTCCCCCCCTTCCCTCTCTCTCCCTCCCTCACCCTCCCTCACCCACTGCCCTCCTCCCTCTCCGTCCTCCCGTCCCTCCAGCCCGCAGAGTTTTCCGTCCTGTGTCGGGATAACATCGTAAACGAGGACCACCTGACGGTACGACCGGACTAAATGGAAGCAGCGGAGGAAACTCTCACTTACCGAGATGTCACCGGACTTCACAGGAAGCTGCTCCCAGAGGACAAGGAGAAGGACACCGCGGACGGTGAGGGCCGCGCCGCCGAGTCCAACTATGTGGATCTGGACATGAAACCGGACGGCGCAAAAACCGTGAAAGTAACTTTCACGGGCGAGGGGAACCAGCTGTCCGTGGCGAAGGGCGACGGCTCAAAACACGGGGAGCAGGACAAGGAGGGGGGGATCATTTCAGAAGAGCAGTTAAAGGACAAGCCCGTGTCGGGTGAGTCTCCTCTGGAAACTCTGACCAAACTCCCCGACGCCGATCAGGACTTGGAGAATGAGACGCAGCTCGAGGCGAGCGAGTGCAGCGAACACGTGTGCAGCGAGAGCGAGGAGCTCCAGTACACCGACATGTATCTGAACAGCAAGACGGAGTCGGATGATGGTGCCAGCGCGGTGCTGTCCGACCACTGCGGCTCCGACACGGTGGAGGACGAGTCTCACTATATCACGACGCACGAGATCCAGCTGACCGAGCTCGACCACGACGTCGACTACGACCTGGGCCGCGGGACCTGTTGGGACTTTGAAGACAACAACCTGGTCTACTCGTTTGTGGATTACGCGTCTTTTGAGAGCGACGACACGCAGGAGGGGACCCTGATACTGGAGGGCAGGAGCAAGGCGAACGCGCAGTCTAATCTCGGCGGAGCGGTTGTCAGCACCGAGCAGGATGACAGTGATCTCTGCGACTCGGACAAGTGCGCCAGCTCCGATGAGAGCGTGTTTAAAAACCGCGGCGGAGACGCAAATGCGGGCAAGATTCACCTGTCGATCAAAACGTCGTCCAGGTCGCTGAACGAGCCCGTCAGCAGCTTTGACAACAGCACCTGTGGCCACGCAAAACACTTCGGAGACAGGAGCCACTTCTCTTTTGTGAGCTCTGGCGCCAGAGCGGGGCCCCTGTGCGACAGAACCCAGTATTTCATCCCTGCTCCGGGCCGTCAGCACCTTGCAACCAAACTCAGACGGAAAGATATTAATGAGTATTCCAGCGGAGCGTCCAGCTCTATCAGCGAGCTGGATGACGCTGATAAAGAGGTGCGTAATCTAACCGCCAAGTCTTTCCGGAGCTTGGCATGTCCATACTTCGATGCCATTAATCTTAGCACCTCCAGCGAGTCCTCCATGTCGGAATATGGGCTAAATAAATGGTCAGCTTATGTGGACTGGAATTATGGAAACATATCTCGGGGGAGAGAGCGGAGCGTAATTGCGCACAAGACTTCCAGCGCGACTGTGGAAATGAATAAGACTGTGGACAGTAAGAGGCATGGTAAGTCTAATGCCGGCATGAAAACTCCACAAACAAAAATGTACGCACTGAACAGGAGGTCAACTTCTCAACAATCTTCCTGTTCCAGCAAAAATATCGAGCTGACAGATCCCGCTCAGCCGAAGCAGCGCGGAGTCACGCTGAATTTCCGTTGTAATGTTGTCGCGCCTGAAGGCGCCAGACGTCCGAAATGCATCAAAAAGGCACGACCCAGTGAGGTCAGTGGGACTGTGTTGGCCGGGTCGGGGTGTGAGACGCAGTATCATCACACAGAAAGTTCGGGGGACACGCACAAAAGAGCAGTTTTTGCATCGAGTCTTTTGAAAAACGTGATTTCCAAAAAGATGCAGTTTGAACAGGAGCGCAAAATGGAGAGGGGCGAAATCCGTGACACGTACCCAGCGCTGTCTCCGTCGTTTCCGTTCAAAGATCAAGAGAGGAGTCAGGGGAGAGGCTTGCAAAGACAGACGTCAGAATCAGGCTCGGCATTCACCGTTAACTCCGCTGACGATCAACACCTGGAGGGCAGCAGGCCCGCTTCCTGTGAGCCAGCAGAGGAGCAGAGGAGCGACAAGGCAGCAGACGATTCAGAAAAGCCACAGGTTGAGCCTGAAAAAGCTCCGCTGGGCCACAGTCGGAGCAGCGCGTTCAATTCGGTGAAAGAAGATGAGCCAGCACCCGTGAAGGAGTCTGAGCCCACATGTTCAGCAGCTAAAGAGGGATTAGACACCAGCAGCATGTTGACCAAACTGCTTTTTGTTCCAAGCTGCCAGCTCCTTTCAAAAGAGAAGGATTTAACAGAGGATGCACCTGCTGCTCCACAGAAATGTGAAAAGGAGTTCAAAACGGGCAATAATGGAAACATAATAGGTAAACAGGAAGACGAGAAAGGCGGGAAAACCCCTGAGATCAAAATATGCCTGAGAAGCGTGAAGGAAAACAAAGGCTGCACGCTGAATATCGCCAACCTGTTAACCCCTAAAATAAGTTTCAACACCGTTAACGCATTCAGGGCAGCGGGCGATGCCAAGTGCCACATCATGTCTGCGTCAGACAAAACCCCAAACTTCACTGTTAGAGACATACGAGATACAAAATGCAAGTTCCAAACACCGATTTATCACGTCAGAGATGTCCGGAAGTTGGTTAAGAGTTCATATCGTTTTGTTTCTTTGGAAAATAGCGATGGTAAATGTTCCACGGCCGCCGATAAAACCGAAGAAAAGGCCGCAAAGGAGCCGGTAAAGCACGTACTGCCGTCTCCTATTGTCATTAAATGTCACTCCGTGAAAACAAACGCGAAACAGCAGGCGGCTGAGGCGTCGCAGAAACAGTCAGAGGCGTCAGAGACGTCTCACAGTGACGTCACGACAGTCAGGGCACCGAACGCGTCCAAGCAGCTCAACCCCGACCCGTCAGACGTTCAGCCAAATGCCGACACCAAACCAACGAAACAGAAGTTTGCGGGCGAGATGGCCGAGAGGAGAAACGAGCCCACGATACCGAAACAGGCCGCGCTAGAGAAACTCAAGGCTGCCGTCAAAACGATGGAGCAGCTTTACGTTTTCGACAGGAACGAGTGGAAGCGCAAAACTCAGGCGCCGCAGCCAGTCACCGACAGCCACGTGCTGTCGCTGATAGCGCGCGAGGAGCAGGGCGCGGAGGAGCCGGACGCCGACAGGGTCGCCGCCGGCAAACCTCAGGAAGACAGAGGGGCTCTGAATATCATACACGTCCCCTATGACAAAGACGCGTTCAAAACACAGTCCCCGCAGACGTTTAGCAACAAGAGCATCCTTCATTTTGGCAACAAGGCACGCGTCAGCATCAGTTCGGTCAGCAGCTCTGGTCCGCAGGGTTCCACGCTGCAGACGTCACCGGCCGCAAGGAGCTCCAACGCGCCTGTGGCTCCGCTATCGGTGAAAATAGAGCCCTCGAAAAAGAATGGCCAGGTGGA
Organism: Acanthopagrus latus; assembly: GCF_904848185.1. Classification (NCBI taxonomy): domain Eukaryota; kingdom Metazoa; phylum Chordata; class Actinopteri; order Spariformes; family Sparidae; genus Acanthopagrus; species Acanthopagrus latus. The sequence goes on from NC_051039.1 coordinate 12,892,784, forward strand.
GCAGGGGAAGGTCAGAATAATTCCCAGTAATCCCACTGTAGCAGACTCTGAGAACTATTTGACCATACCGGGGCTGGGGTACACGAATGAAATCAAGCTGCTGAACCGAGAGCCGGTTTCAAGGGATATCAAGACACCGGAGCAGAAGAAGTCTCCGTTAATCATGGAGTACCCCGCCTCGAGCATCTACCATCACCCGGGGGTGACAACGTTGCCTCCAGCGCAGCAGCAGGTGCTGTGCTTCTCCCCTTCCATCCCGGCTGTGTCGCCAACTCCTTCTGCCGGAGAGACCCAGCGCAAGATGCTCCTGGACCCCACTACAGGACATTACTACCTGGTGGACACCCCCATACAGGCCACCACCAAGAGACTGTTTGACCCCGAGACGGGTCAGTACGTGGATGTACCCATGCCCCATTCCCCCGTGGCACCCGTTGCCCCTGTCACCCCCGTGCCTCTCTCTTTGTCCCCCCTGGCACTGAGCCCAGGAGCCTACGCCCCCACCTACATGATCTACCCGGGCTTCATCCCCTCGCCCACACTGGCAGCCCAGGCGGTGTTGCCGCAGTCGCCGTGTCACTCTGAGGACGCAGGTGGTGAAAAGGTGAAAGGCGCGAGAAGCCCAAGAGCGGAAACTAACGCGACAGGTGGCGAGAGCGCGTATTACAGCGCGACAGGTGAGGCTCCGTTGCAGCTACCTGTGAGCTCGGGACACGTGACAGCCAGAGGAGGAGCAGTGAGCTCAGACAGGAAGCCAGTCATCAGCATCACAACGCCACAAGGTCCAAGAATAATCGCCCCGCCCTCCTTCGATGGAACAACGATGAGTTTTGTAGTGGAGCATCGGTGACCAAGGAAGCACCTCATCACACATGTAAGTCTGCTCTTATTCCACATGTTTGTTCAGAGTGGCAGCCTGCGTGTGGATGACTGTCACAGTGGCCTCATACTTTAATTTCCCTCAACCTGATTCAGATAATATCAGTTTCACAGTATCATATTTAATGGTATTATGCAAGTATTATACTTCTAAAGTCACAGTGATCCTTAACAGAAGGAAAGCAGAAAGGTTTTTTTGGATGAACTTTATTATAATTTCGCAAAATGCATGAAACTTGATATAAACTTCAAGTTTCTAAGTCTAAATATTCGATATGGTAGAATTCAACACGGTAGACAAACATCATCATCAATTTTCACATCTTTAAATGCAGTATACCACTGCAGCACTACTTGGAAGTCTCCTACCGACTTCTTTTAATAAATAATCCAGCCCTAAAATTTTCCCTTGAAGGGACAAATCAAAAACTTCATCATGGGCCATGAATCTGGGATCCTCTGTATTGAAAGTACTTGTATTATTGTAAGGTACATTTTTAGTTTTTGAGCTAGAAACACCTGTCGAACCCCACAGCGAGGCCAACTTAGGCCCCACTTTGGGCATCCCTGCCCTAACTTGGCGGTGAGATTTCAAGAGTTTGATACATTGAGGTTATTTTGATGCTGAGCCATGTGGCCTCTTATCTGTATGAGCTAAGTGGACCAGCCTGAAGCAGCTGATGCACTACATGAGGTTTTACATAATTTCTGTGTTGGTGAAGCAGCAGTGGAGCTTGGCTGCCTCAGCAGAGGAATGTCAGTGTTAATAGACATGCAGTAGCTTCATGACAGGTAACCTGACTCCACTGAGCCGCGGCGCGACTTGCTGGGAGACTGGATTTTCAGCCGCGGTCCAGAGTGAGTTCCCTTTTCTCGGCATTACACATCGTCGGGCTATTTCGATAGTGCGAGACGAGTTTGTTTACATGGCTTATTCTCAGGGTTGGAAGGTGTCACAGGAAACTATTCCAGTCAGTGACACCTTGCATCGAGTTATTCTTAATCACTGTTATAAATGCTTTAATTACTCGGATTGCATTACGATCCATTAATGTGTTCGTTCCTTGTTCGTGACATTTCATGAAACTTTCTACTGGCTGGAAGACTTGGAGGAGTCCTTACTGTGTTACCATGCTAACCATTAGGCCACAGTTTAAGTAAAAGAAACAATTATACTGCTGTTACACTGCTGTAATGTTTTCATTAATTTCTAACAAGGGACAGTTCCTTTCTCAACAATCTCACGCTGAATGTGAATTGTACAGAGTAAGGGAGACATTAACACAACAGTAGTTTCACTTTCGAGAAAGTTTACAGTTTTCTAGTTATTGGTACTATATTGGACAAACCTTGCAGTCAATAGATTTATTTAAGAACTTCTTCTAACTTATAGTTAAGTAAAAGCATAACTGGGTCTGTTGATGGACTTGATTGAATGAGAAACTGCTTCTGTAAAGAGAAATTGCTGTTAAGTTTGAGAACCACTAACATCTGGTTGTGATGAACAACACAGGGAGCTGTTTCAGGCCAAAAAAAATGCATTTTCTCTCGTGCATCAAGCTAAAACTTTGAGACAAGAGAAAAAAAGCACCTTTCTCTTAAGTTAACTTTTGTAAAATACCTACCGACTATAATCTGCCAGCACCTCCAGCACCACAGTCAGAGCGGCTCCACAGACAGCTGTGTGAGGTGCAGTGGACCAAACCACTGTGAGGCATATGGAGGGGGGAACCTGTCTTTATAAAACATAAAAACACGTCATTCCACATCTGTAATTAGCAGAAGTGTTTTCAGTGCATATTATTATATATTTTCAAATGATGTTGGTGTTTTCACTGATAAAGGTTATTGAGCAGGACAAATCTCTCTTTCTCCTAGAAAGAGAGGGTCCACCTTTAGCTGCACTGCATCACCCTCAGCTGTGACCTGGATGCTACCTTGTTAGCTTGTCCTGCTTACTGTTAGCATGCTAACACATTTACATATAGCCTTTCACATTAACCAAGCTTGCATCAGTATTCCAGGCTAGTAGATTTCTATTATACGTATTATGTAATACATTTTATGCATACACAACAAAGGCACATCCATTTGATTATTGTGTATTGTGCATTTTAATTTTAGCCTACTTCACTCAAGTGAAGCCTTACATTACTGCTGTTGTTTTCAAGCTCATGTTTACAAATTTACTTACACACAGCTAACAGTAATTTTCAAACAGGCCTTTTATGTACGAAACACTTTCACTTTTAATGGCAGGAAAATCACAGTTGTAATTAGTCATGTTAATGATGGCAGTTTGTTCCATGCGCATGTCTCAGTCTGCCGGTCAGTCTGCATGCAATTGAATTATTGTCAATGTTTATTATTTATTTAACCTGCACTTTTCCTTCTGTAACAATGGCAATTAAAGTTGCACTATGTAGTTTTGGGGAAGACATTTTAATCAAAAGAGAACGATCTTCACTTCACTTTTTTAATGTCCAAACAAGTTAAATAAACAAACTCTCTGTGTTTTCATGACTGAATAAACAACCTGACCTTAAAGGCGGATCCTGCCACCTTTTTAGCTTCTAACTGTTATCTAGTAACCTTTTTTTCCTCTGAGATTAGCTTGTGTATACACTTCACAAAATAGACATTTATGACTTTGTAACTTTAGCTCATTAATATTGTAAATATTAAAAATGTGTTATTAAATTTCTTCTGCAAAACTACATTTTGCCCTTTTAAAATGCACACCATAAGTAAAATTTAAAAGAGAATGAGAAAGATCATAGAACTGATTTCATTTCAAGTGGAGCGGAGATAATCAGTCAGTCAAATGATCAGAAAACACTTTCTATCTGTCCTAGTGTGTGATGCATTACTAATGTTGCTTCATCATGTTTGCTCTTGGCCTCATAGGCAGTACTATGTGATAGTGGCAGAGGAAGTATTCAGATCTTCTACTTAAGTTAATACAAAACAAGATAATCCATCATGTAATACTCAAGTAAAAGGAGCCTACTCATTATGCATAAGGGGTCATTTGAATATATATATAGATATGAAGTGTATCGCTAAAGTCGCAGCTGGTAAAGGAGAGGCTAATTTCACCGGCTTTATCTACTGCTGCGTAGCGAGTTGATTTATAATTTGTGATAACAATCTGAATCAGCAAAGTAACTTGTAACTTTGGATGGCAAATATGTTGTGAGCAAAAGAGTACAAAGTAACATGAAACAGAAGAAGTACAATTACCTCTACTTGAGTACATGTTCTTACTTACACTCCAAACGGAGTAAATCACTTTGCCTGACTGTTAAAAACTTCTCAGTTTCTCATATATACACACAACTAGTCACAGTCCATTCTCAGCTAATGTGTCAGAGAAATAATACAACTGCATGAGCATGAGGGATACATGTCAGCTGGGTGCGTGGCAGGCAGGGGCCTAGCATGGGGTTGAGTAGTGGTGTGAAGAGGAATACAGGGTGTGTGTGTGTGTGTGTGCGTGTATGTGTGTGTGTGTGTGTGTGTGTGTGTGTAACTGGTGGTGGTGTTGGCGGCGCGGGGGACGCAGGGGCATGGCTGGGATAGTGATGCAGGAGGAAAAGGTCAGGCAATGTAAAGTATTTGTTGTGCTGATGCAGGGAGAGGACAGCTGCTCGGAGAGATCAGATGCTGCTGCAGCTCCAGCTTGGAAGCGAGTCTGCAGGGCTGAGATGGGGTCAACTTTTTATAGCCCCCTCCCCCTCTGCCTTTTTCCTAAACGGGGAGAAGGAGGTGGAGAGCACTGTCGACCTCCAGCACTCCTACGTAAACAAATCGAGTAGCGTGCCACCGGCAGTCATTTTGCTGAATCTGGTCAGCTGGTTCAGAAACCAGGAACTCAACCAGCTGACAGAGGCTCAGGTTAACGACTTCTAAAAAAACTCAACAACGTGTTCTCCTCTGTGATCTCACCTTGTTCTCACTGCATCTGTCTGAGTTTAACACAGATTGTATGTCTTTCTTTGTCATCTCTAGACTTCTCCACTGAAGAGTCTGCCCTTCATTCACCGGAAGTGCGGTATCCACCCTACCTGTGATCTACTTCCCAAGACAATTTCCATCAGCAATTTCTCTCCCCACTTTATTGTGTCCGTTATCCTTGCAGCAGACATCAGTGTAATCTGGATGCATTGCAGTACTTTGTAGGGTTTAATGCATTCAGCCCCGTCCTCCCATCATATTGCTATATGAATCTGCTTTGTAAGACTTTCCATTCAGCTGCTGTCTAGAACTCTTGAAATGCTGTTTGAGCCCTGCAACATGTCTATTCAAAAGGAAACAAAGGCAGGTCTTCTATTATAGTTAGTTACGCTGTCGGCCAAGCCACCATTTTGTTATTTTGACTTGAATGTTACCATGTGTTTTAAGTGAGACTATGTAACTTTTGAAAGGAAACAAACCTGCCTTTTGCAAATGAAAGGTGAACTCAAGAAATAAAACACAACCTTGCTGCTACAACCTTTTTTTGGTTTCGTATGACAATGTTAAGCTAATGTTAGAAAGTTTCGTAGATACTAATGTGTGACCGCAATCATGGTCTCATAACACTCGTTACAGCAAGAAAGCTTTGTTCCCAGTGAATCCTAGTGGCCAAATGTGGTTAAAAAAAAAGATAGATAATAAATCCCCAATAGACCAAAAAAGTGCTCTCCCTGTAGATCGTCTTTATTTAAGAGACATCGGTAAAACACAAGAATTTCTCCTGCATCCAGTGGACTGCTTGGGGCATTGACTGTTCAAAGCCTCCAAGTGTGTTCTCAGAGCTTGCTTCAGAAGGTCAGCTGTGCTTGTCGTGGCGGCAACCAAAGAACCTGTTGGTGAACATCAGTGTTAAAGAAGGCTGTTAAATTGAGAAAGGGGTCCTTTCTGGCTTGTTTAGCTGGCAGCATCCCTAGAGCTGCAGACAGTTATTAGGAGTCCAGAGGGACTGAAGCTTCTGTGGACAAGGAGGCAAAACCTGGATGTGGGAGGAATTCAAGGAGGTCATGGAGAATGATTTTAGATCAGCCTCAAAGAGGTTCTGCCAAACTGTCTGATAAGTCTGGAGGGCTTAGTCCCAGCTGTTATCCGCTTTGGATTTAAACTGCTGTCTCAGACTAACAATATTGTAAGACAGTTGAAACACTTTGAGTAACTCCTGATTCTGACTGACACATCCTCCTTAAAGGAGGCAAAGCATGAAGGCTCAGGAAAATCTTTATCCATTTCATTAGCGATGGTCACGAGGTTGGTCAAAAAGCTCCACAGTTGCCAGACGCCGGGGGTGGATGAGAGTTGCCCTGTGATGCTGAAGGCTTGTACATCTCTTGTACATGAGTCAGGGTACGATGGAGTGAGATCAACAGGCAGATTAGTGCTATGTCAGCAGGAGTGCCAATGCTGTGCCGGACTGTTGCGATGAATAGATCGCTAAGCCTGAAAGTGATGCCGTTGATTTACAAGTTGAGCTTTTCCTTACCTCAGAGTAGAACTGCTGTTCTTTTGCGTTGAGAGGAGTGAGCCAAGGTGGTGTGAGCAGTGGATATGGATTCCTCCTGGATGCCTACCTGTGGAGGTATTCCAGACACACCCAAGTGGGTGGAGACCATTGGGCACACCCAGACTATGCCGGGGGGGTTACATATGTCATCTGGCCTGGGAATACCGCAAGAAAAGAGGTGGAGGACATGGCAAGAATGATATGTGGGCTACCTTGCCTAGCCTGCTGCCACCCTGATCCAGACTGTGCTCAGTAATGGGAAATGGATGGATTGATGGATGGATGGATGGATTGACATCAAATTAACAAAAGACTCTCCCATGCTTTGGTAGATGAACAGGAATTTGCGTCTTTGTCCTGTATTTGATGCTTGTGGCCGCTCTTAATCAAAAGTTACGTAGCCTTGCTTTAGTTTACACAATAAGAAAATAACCCACAGTAAAAACAACCAATAAAGGCCCTTGGCCTATTGTCACAAAGTGACAGAGACACAACTATTTCCAGTGGCTCACAACGTGCCATGATGGCTTCCTGTTGTGTCAAGCAAAAGTGGCACATGGAGCCCAGCTCAAATCACGTTGTGTCTGAAAAGGCCTTAATATATATTTTTTACACGGTTTTCTGAGAACAGGGACCATTTGTCTGCACTGAATTAAGAAAAGCTCTGCAGATTAAGGGGTGATGTTGGATCACCCAATTTTAGTTTAGAAATAAGGAATTAAAAATGAATGTATTTGAAAATAATATTTTTTAAACATCTCTGAAGTCGATGATAAGTATCTGACACTGCTGTGTCATATTGCTACTCTCCAACACCAGTTTTCCACATTCACAATAACATTTCCATGTTTTTAGGAGTCTGTGCCTAATGTTCTACTTGACGAATACATGTAACTTCTATGTCATGACTCACAAAATGCTGCTAATACCTGCACAACTGATATGCAGTATGTAAGTGGTGTATGTTAAAAATGTTTAAAGCACGCTCCTTGGTTGTTACTGTGAGAAGAAATAGAGAAACACACTGAGTGTGTTGCTCAGATGAAGTGAAGCTGGATGACACTCTGGTTTAACAGTTTACTTAGTATGACCTAAGTAATGTTGGGCCAAATGAGTCTGAGCCAGCTGAGACATTTAGGGGATAACTTCCTCTATTGCTGTTGGTTTATTTTACACTTTTGTGTAATGAGATGGAAGTTGTGTGCATCTGAATGTGTTTGTGTATGTGGCTGTGAGTGACGTATGGCATTTCAGCATTCTGTGAGCGTACAACAAGGAGTCATGTTACTTCACTGTAGACAGAGCGTTCAGACTGTACATGCGTTTGGTGAGTCTTTACACTTTACACACAGCAATGTCAGATTCTCTTGTTTGAACACATTGGCCTCTTAAGTTAAAATATCTATAAATATTTATTTAAATAACACATTAACTGATGGCACAAACACATTTTATTACTGCTTTATTGTCTTTTGTCTGTCCTGTTTCCTTTTAAATATGCAATAGGGCATTGTAGGTCACTGTGCTATACTTGACTCAGTTATATCAGCATCCCATGGAGAATTGATGCGAACTGTAGATGGCTATTTTTAGTATGTTTTAAATCTAAACACATATTAAAGGTATTTGGAGCTGCTGGTCAGTCTATGTACCTTGATTCTGTAAAATACATGTTGCAATGCCTCTGTGAAAACAGACTTAATATAAATTGCCCTTTGAGTTGAATTCATTAAGTGATCTGAATTGATTGGAAGACTTGGTTTTGACTGTGCAGTAGTTTGGACATGATTTGCTCTTGAGAGCATCCTGATGTTTGAAAATGCATTTTGAGGTTAAATTGTACTTAAATTTGTACATTTGATTCATGAAGTGTACTTAATGATAGTATTTTACTTATCAAATGAATGTGCCCCTGAGGCAGTTGAGGGCAGTGCAAGTTTTAAATGTTATTTTCTTTGAAATTCTAAATATGTTGTGTAAAAATGTAAAAGTATATAAAGAAAGAGAATTTACCAAAGAAGCTACTGAACTATGAACAAGTCCAAATTGAGAAATATGATATTCTACCTCTTTACAGAGTTTTAAAAGTATGTGTTCGATCAGCAAGATGGAAGATAATGAAATCATATTTCATTAGTTTCACTATTACATATCATTTTGAAACCCTCATAACTAAATAAGATACATAGAATTTGTAAGCTCCAATAAACCAGCTATTTCAAAACTCCCACATGCATTTTATTAGTTTCTTGTATGACCTTTATATGTGAATAATAATGTACTTAATGCACTTGGATTGTCATTATTTTGTCACCAACACTGACAGCAGCTACTGGCTGTGAATACTGCTGTAATCAGTGGCATGACATGAACATTTTAAAATGAACATTGTACAATGTACATTGTTAATCATTAATGGTGAATTATACCCAAATATGCACTGTAATATTGATCATTATCGTAAAAACATTCTTCCAGATGTCCTTCAGTAAACCTGCTGACTTTGAGGTTCAATGTGGAAAACTGACTATATCAAAGCTTGCTTTTGTATGAAGGGAAGGGGTTAATCGAAGGTGAGATGGTCCGAGATAAGTGTATTTATGAATGGTCACAGAAAAAGGGCACGTATTTGAATGAAACACCTTAATGGCCATGGCACTGGTTATGTTTTGTGCCTGATTTCACCGGGGTCGTGTGGCTGCCCCAGAAAAAGACAGCGGTCAGGATGACAGCAGAGAGATACCTTGAAAGGCGAAGTGCGTGCTGTGCTCGCACTTAGAAGCTTGAAAGTAATGAACATGATGAATGAGTGTAATGTAGACTGACAAGCCTACACATGTTTTCAATAAATTCAAAATGCAAGCTACTGAACATGTTTGTTTCTGTGATCTTGTTGGGGTTAAATTAAATATTTTGCTGATGCCTGTAATGTAACCTGTCGAAAACACAGATGAACTCTGTTGGGGAAATTAAAAGCAAATATGCAATCAAATGTTTTGTTTGTGATTCAGCTATTGTACAAGTTACAAGGATGCCATTATAGTAAAAAAAAATGTTCTAATGTTGCACTTATTGTTTATAAGTTGTAAGATAAAATAAAATGAGGATTTGTTATGATCAAAAACAAGATATTTGAGGAAAACCGGGAACACTAACTGAAGAGATGAATTTACTGGAAATATATAGACAATACAAACTATTTTTTTAACTATGTTTTACAGCAAAGATTTAACAATTAAATATGATTACCTCAAAGATTTGTTTGGGGTTGCCATGTTTTGAAAAAACATTTTGCTTGCTGAACAGTCTTCTTTATGAATTGAAAACGTTCTTATTAATACTTTTCAATCAATCAGTATTACAACATTATTTAATAATCATGAATTAGAAAACTCATCATAAAATGGTCAAGATTTGATACAGTGTTCTCCTCAGTGACTGACTGAGATGACCTGATGTGTCCAGCACTACTCATGATTTGGTTAATACTCTTCCTTAGATATTTTTGTGTATTTGTACTTAATATTTGTGCGCTATATTTGAATTCTTTCTATCTCCATGACCTGTTTACTGTGGCTGTCCTTCTGCATTCGATAAAAGTTTCCCAACTAAAAACATACAGAAAGATAAATGACAAGGGTCAAAGGGAATCAAACAGATTTATGCCAACACAAGTACACATTTGGCATCTGCCAGCGTGCGAGGTTAGCTTTCTGGTGACACTGAAACATCACCCGGGCCGAGGCTTAAGTTTAACCTGACAGTTTGCTGCTGTGTTTACTCGGTTGCCGTGGATGCAGTGAGACTGGCAGACACTGGTTTTCCCCCCAGCTGCTCTCGGTGGTTTCTGAAGTATCTACATTAAGGCCCAGTTGTTGTATTTAGATGCCAGTAAGGGCTCTGATGTCACAGCTGTGACACAAGAAAAGTCATGATCTATTGCTTCACCTGGATCAACAAGTATAATTTACTTTGGGATACAAGGGTACATTTTTCACCTTGGACAGTGCACCTTTGAAAAAACATGCTAACGTGAAGACAACCTACACAGTAGGGAGTGAAAAAACCTTACAAAGTTTTCTATAGTGAATATTGTTTCAAATTCAGAAGTTTGCCATCTTGATTCTGATGGTGGTTGAATTTTCATGATTCAAACTGGTAAGAACGTGTACTCCAGGATCATGGGTTTAAAACACAGCTAGTGGCTCTCTGAGGTGGTACCGAGGCACACCAATGCTTTTAATTAAGTGTTAGGATGCTTACACAGTGATAATAAAGTCATGTAGATGTTTAACCTAGCATATACATATATACGCATATACAATATGGGTAAACATCAATTCTGTGTCATCATGTTCACCTAGTTCAGCTATTGGTATATACACCTAGCTTCCTTTTTTGGAAAGTGAAACTTTAGCTAATAAGCTTAAAATACAGCACAAAGTATGAGAATGTGTTTACATTGCAAGTATTTGGTCATAAACCAAAGTACTGGACAAACAATAGTGATGATGACAAAATGTCAACCTCGTGGCGCCACCAGAGGAAATGTCAGTGGATTACCAAAATCATAAGGATTCATCCTCTGGGAACCATGAATAGACCCAAATGGCGGACAGACTGACATTCTCAGACATAGAGGAGTGTTATTACTGCAGCTGCATTGTTACTCATGTCACATGTAGAGGTTCAGGGTCTCTGAACCTCTACATGTGGCATTAACTTTGTGGGAAGGGAGGAGATATGCATTAAAATAAATGGCAGCCCAGCACAATGAGGGCGTTAAGAACGCCTCTTTATCTTAACCTAATGTTTAGGTCTTGCCTTGTGGTCTTATGTTTACTTACATGGTGCATATACCTAATACATTTGTGTTTAATCACACGTCCCAAAACTAAATGACACACTGTGGACACACGACAGGACAGTATCCTAGAATGGGAGTGCCAGTTAGTCACAAGCAAAATATTATGAATATGCCGTGTGTTTGTGATGAGCATGATGAGCATTCCTAAAAAATTGTGTTGTACTTTCATAAATTTGCAGGGCTCATATGCAGAGTAAAGATTGGTCAGTATCAAAGTAGCAGAGGATAAGATCATCTGACTTTTGAGTTTATCAAAGTACATTATGGTCCATCTGAAATGTAAATCTGTAGTCTCTAAACCAAGCTAAGGTGATGTCCTCAGACATTAACTGACATGTAAAATTAGTGGAGTGGCCCTTTAAAGTCCCACATGGTATTTCTACCCCCAGCTGTTCAATCCAGTTCTGTTGTGAACATAGTAAAAATGTGTGTACACAACTTTTTTGTTGAATCTAAATCCATAAACAGAGTCAAAAGTGTTTCCAGTGCACATTTATTGTCAGCCAATTACAGATCTAACAATCTGCTCCCAAAACATGGAAACACGAGCTCAAAGTAGTTAAAAAATCTTCAAACTACCAAAACATTTTCAGACAAACAGAGCAATTACACCCACGTACAAAAAATATATTCAAGTATTAATGGATTCATTTTGGCTGATTCAATTTCCTGCTTAAATCTTGCAAAAACAGTAAAAGTAAACACAATGAACACTCATAGTTTCTGTAAGGAATATTAAACATCACCAAAAATTAATATGAATTAACTGGTATTACTTGGCTTAATAAGTTATTTCAAGTGTGGGAACAGTGACATAAAACAAACTGTTGCTCCTTAGTAAACACATTTAATTAAAAAACAGGAATGTTGACAGAAAGGAGCATTTCTATTAAAGGGGGAAGTTAGTCCACTATCTCCAGTGTTGATATTTACATGTACATCTTTACTATAAACTGTGTTGGGAAAATTGCAGTGGTATTTTCTTAGCGGAGTATCACCTATCAAATAAAACATACATCCTGCATCATAAATAAATCTTCAAGGAAATCTGTAAAAAGACAATTGAAGAATTCCTGATTTCAAAAACAAAATGTCGAATTAAAATGACTTAAATACTCACAGGAATGTAAACACTGCATGTGTTGTTAAAAAAAAACAAAAAACATTCACCACTTGTCTCTCTTACAGTCTTTCACTGACGTGAGGCTGAGGTGTGATAGCTGTCCCTGAATGCAATAAAACCCTCTTGAGCGACAATAAGAAATGACTACTTTTTCCTGGATGGGTTATGATGTCTCCTTTACCAGTTGGAGTCAAAAACCTTCTTGCACATGTTTGAGTTCTCCTGGTGAAGAGGGAACTCAGAACCGGGGACGAGCTGTTTCTTGCTCTTGCGTGACACGACGCTCTTCCCCGATGACAAACTCTCATACTTGGTCAGGTGCTCACTGAAAGCAGACAATCAAGGGATTAGGTTTGGTATATGCTTATTTAACAATAAAACACCAAATAGCCTTGAAATCTTTTCTTTTTTGAGGAAGAATCTTATAATACCTGAATGGAAAGGTAGCTTTGTCCATCTGCATGCACACCAGGAAGGGATATTCAGAAAACTGGACAGTGGTGATGAAGTCCAGCGATGCCTCTGTTTCAAAGCTGACCTCCACACCCGCTCTCATGAAGTCCATGTCCACTGTAACGTTCCCAGTGACCACTAACGCTCCCCTGAAAACAAGTAAGCAAGGGGAAAAAAATGAAAATGTGCCCAAAATACATAGATGAGTATATGAAAATATATGTTTTCCCATGTGAAATATCATATGTGGATAAAGTCCATATGAAAATGCCATTATTACTGTTATTGTTATCATATTATGTGTGAAATATCTTGTTTTTATATGTGATGTCTTAAATTTCACAATATTAATATCAGTACAGTATTAAATCAGTTCATTTCATCTCCAAAATTACCTTGTTATTTGAATTTCATTTCAGTTGATCTACATGTCATTATGACCTTATTTTCTTTACATATGATGTCTTACAGTTTACATTTGAAATATAACATTTCATTATTTAATTTGAAAATACCAATATTTTACATGGTAAATGGCCCCAAAACATTTTGAGTTTAATTCCATGTCAATATAGCCGCTGTGAAATGGAATTTATCATACAATATTACATATTAAACTTGTTGATTATACATGTAATGTCTTACAATTCATGCGAACTTATTACATACAAAATGTCCCAAATACACTTGAGTATTTGTGATTTTTAAAATGTGTTCTGCAGAACACATCTTAAAAGTGAAAAAAAAAAAATCATTATTGTAGGAATCCATACTTTACTACATGATGATACATAACAGCAGTATCATACAACACAGCAACTTACCAAAAGATTAAATAAATCTTGTGAAGTATACGATTATAACAGACAGTTTCCAGCCTTGTCATAACCACCATGTGAAAAGTTTTGTGTAATTGTATCACACAGTTTGTATCAGGGGCTCAAACACACAGTAAAGCTCACACAACAAGTTTAGTTTAACTACCATGTAACAACTTCCCCTTATGTTTGAAATCACAGTATGTGCCAACTAGTTGAACATCCAACCTCTGTCACTTTGCCCGTGAAGACATGCCTTGGCAAAGATGCCAGTGTGGTTTGTTCTGCTTCTATAGATAGCCTGCCAGTCTATTATCAGAGTGGACGATGTACAACTATGCTGATCCATTCACCTGCCTCTGCCATTCCCTTCCACACATGGGTCAAATCATCCTGAAGACCAAATTCAAGATGTGACCCTTAACAGTGGTGAAAAAAAGGAAGGAAGACTTGACCTTTGCATCTTGACTTTACTGTCACAGACAAAATGTGTTTGGTACTGCTTGTTTATGGAAAAAAAAAACCTTTTCAACTTTCCTCCCTCCTAGCGTTTCTCTGCGTTAGCAACATGGCTACCGCTAGCAGCTTTGCTACTGCACAAGGCAAAAAACAACCCTAAGAATCACCTTGAAACCTTGATCTCGCTGCTATGAAAAGACAGAATAAAACACCTGGTTGTATTTAGAAAACAACACATTTTGTCACTTTCTGATCTAGTTCAAAGAGTGCTGGTTTTGAACTGTCTCAAGTCCCAGTAGTAAGGGGAAACTCATATCAGCAGGGGAACAGACTAACACAGCACCAGTACCGTCCATTGAGTAAATACCCCTCAGTTCACTTTTGCTCATAGGGTTGCTGGTAGCTATCCTCTATACCTGGTGAACCCATAAAATGATGCCTCTTCCTGTTATGGTTGCATAATGGCAGACATATTTATTTTGTGCCGTTACGCAACCTTCAGTCCGAATAGCATAGTAAATGCTAGGAAAGTCTCCATTACACTCTAGAATCATTGTTTACTACAGAATGATAACTTAAAGCAAATAAGTTGTATATTTCCACTTTAAAAATTATGAAGGTTCATATGCAGCCCTGTCTTGCATAGAGCCCACTGTAACTAAATGTTACAAATCTGTGGCAGCGGACTTTAAATCCTGTTTCATCACCAGATGCCGCAGGCTAACCAATACGTGCATGATGATATGCTCCATTTTCAGCAGCTACTGTTGCACATCGACTGTAATGTTTTTAAATAGAGAACCAGACAGGCCTGACATCATGGCCACACAAACCTGAAAATGAGACGTGCGTGAGGCACAATGCTGGAGCGTGTCCAGCACAGCGGTGGAACAAATGATTCAGGCAACACTTATAGACCATCTAAAGTTCACATGAATCTAACATCAACAGAGATCTATTTGCAGTGCGTTGACATGGCTCGGACGCCTGGAACGACTTTCCTTTGTGTCACAAAGGTTGTTTTCTAAGAATTCTCTGCCTTTCACAATGGCCTTTGCCCTGCGAGTGTATTACGTCATACAGTACATACAGTTCTTTAAAAACAGTGAGATAATGTATCACTCCTTGGTTGTACATGAGGCTGTGACCTATATACATGACACTTAACTTGTGTTAAAAAAGCTCTGCTGGTGCCCTCATATCAGTTAGTGTATTGTTACCTGTTGTTAACGCTGGTCTTGGACTCCCTGTACCACAGGCTGATCTCCATGCCTCCAGAGATGTCGATGGCTAATCCTCCCTGGAACTCTGCATTTGCCTTCAGACCAGACTGCAGTGTGATCACCTAAAGGACCAGAGAGAAGCAGGAAATAAGACAAAAAATGAAATAAATCACACATTGAAATACTTGGTTGTGTCTCATAATGAACAAATCTTTTATCATGAAGCAAACGTTTCATAAACCAGCAAAGCACTTTCAACACTGCAACCGTATAAGGCACGATAAATGCTAAATCCTTGTGTCAGCTGTTCACATTTAGACCCTTTTCACACTCACTAAGCTTAACGACTGACGTTGTGAACTTGAGTCACTCGCTATCTGTGGCTGTGCTCACAGACTGTATGCATCTGACCAAGTAAACAAGTCCTTTTGTGGGAACAAAATGTAGCAGCACATCACACTTCTTCTGGTTTGCAGCTCTAGTTTATGTACAGTAGGTCTTTTCAAGCTGTTTTCACTAATGAGCAATGATTTAATAATTTTTGTATCTGTTGTACAGCCTGTGATTTAAGAATAAACAAATCAAAATAACAGCTTCGAAATCATTTTGATGGTACCGTAACTTGTAATAGGATGAACGGTGTCTCTTTCTCAGCCACTCTTCCCCCATCACTTGTTTCATCACATAACGTTGTTATGATATGATGAGGTTTGTTTGTAGTCAGCACCTACAGTGCGTCTGAAAACGTGTAAAGGACCTGGGATTTGCATTTACTGTATTGGTGTTACACTCAGAAACTGTTCTATATAACGTTGCTTTCAAGGTGTGGTGTAAATGTGGCACTGAGGTAGTAAACAGTAGTGACTAATTACCTCAGAATGATCAGTCAGCAGGATCAGACCCTTCACCACATTCATGGGCTCCCCTGTCATGGAGAACATTTTGGACATGAGGTCACTGTAACCCTTGAAGAAGGTGACGGGCCGCAGCTGGACGTCAAAGAGCAAAGCTGACATCCCAGCGAACGACTCCAGGTCTTCCTCTCCCTCATCGGGTGTGGCAGCGATCAGTGACTCCAAACCCTGGGCTTCGATCGCAACCTAGGAGATAAGGACATTCAAATTAGTAATGATTCAAAGTACTTTATGTTAAAAATAAAGGAAGTAAAACATTGAAATTCCTTTTCCTGCAACAGTCTTGCAAAGCTTGTTTTATATATATTACAAAAATGTCTTTCTTCACGTTGGTTTCCTGACCTGTAGTCCATGTAGCATTGCTCCTTTACTAGCACCGTAAATGTTCATGTTGCTCCTCCTCAAGATCCCAGAGCCTGAATACAGGATGTCCAAACTGTATGTGGAGGTCACATCGGCAGATTCTGCAGGAATGGGGATTTTAAAATACTCAGTCAACACATAACATGCATGTAGCATGTAGATGTTATCTATCTTATTGCTAAAAAGCCAAATAAGAGTGAAACTCAAAATTGATTACTCACGCGCCATGAATCCTGAGTACGCAGACGACGACCCAACTTTTGAGAATCGGTCGTAGTTGGCCGAATTCATGTCCTTCATAGCTTTTTGTATAACTTTGCTGAAAAATGAAAAACAAATATTGTTCAATAAATGGCTGCATATGAGCATTTATGTTCTGTGCACAAAATACTCCTTGTTCTGAGTGTTCACTAAGGATTTTAGAAGCTATTTCTGTTGGTCCATGACAAACCTGGCAGGCAGCTGGAAGCGGACAATGTCCTGGATCTTGGACAGCATGTACTTGTTCATCTCACGAGGCAGGTTTCCAATAGACAGCAGCAGATTTTTGACCTCTATGTATGACGGGTTGCTACTGAGGATGACGTCAGCGGCAGCAGCTCTCACGTTTTTCTCATAGATCCGTCGGTTCTGGTGGTAAACCCTGTTCACTGTCTGCTTAACCTACGAACGACATAAATGTTTGGTTACAGATTCTTTTGATCAGCTCCGCAGACCATCAGTTCAAATGAAGTGTTGCGTGAACTACGGCTTACCTCGTCGGTCATGAGCTTGACGTCGTATCTCTGCAGAGCTGTGAGGGCGATGGTGCTGTAAGCTCCCACCTCTGACTCCGCGAATTTGGAGAAGATGGGAATGGCCTCGGGAAGCATCGAGTTCTTCAGAGCCAGAAGGTACATCTGGACCTCAGACTCCACCTGTGTGCTGTCAGGACCGGCTAGAATTAGCTTCTTAGCCTGCACCACCGCCTGAGAGGTAAAATATACAGCAAAAAATCATGAGTCAGCTCAAATTCAGCTCAATTTCCAGAGTATTGTATGTTTCATTTTCTTTGAGACTTACCGGTAAGTCACAACCTCCTTTCTGACACAGCTTGTGGACCAGGGCTCCCATAATGATCACCACAGACTCCTTAATGTCAGTGCTGCCGAACTTTCCCTTTGAAATATCCTGAAAAGGAAACACATTGTCATGATAATCCACCCAAAACATTCAACAATTAAGACACATTATATTAAAGAGAAAATATTCCATCGGCAGAAAGCAATATATTACATATAACGTCATTTATGAAGAGAGCGCTGATGTGAAGTGTGTGAGTTCAGCCCAAAAGTTGCCGGTTCTGTGCTAATCTTACCAGCAGTGCCTGGAGCATCCTCTCATTGGGATGTGAAGAGAAGCCACACGCATAGAGAAACCTCTCCTGCAGAACCAAACCTTTGGCATCTGTGAAGTTAAGGAATTCAAGCATGGCGTCCAGAGACGCTTCGGTCTGGGAGGAGGTCACAGCATCCACCACCTGAGGTCTGAAACCAGCGAAAAGTAAGAGAATACAATGATGGTGAGTTCATGCTATTTGATCCTTAACTTAAAAGTTAAGAGTAATTCAAAGAACCAGCAGAGGGATGGAGCCAGTAGGTAAATTAAGATGTAGGGAAGAAGGAGGAGCCTGCTTACAGAGTTGTCTTGCTGGCACTCTTCAGCACTTTGAGGATCTCATCCTTGGACGCCTTCCTAATGCTCTGGATGAGGGCCAGGAAGCTGCGAGGAGCCGTGGCTTTGGACAGGCTCGCCGGCTCCAGCTGCTTCTGTTGAGCCTGCCAATGTTCGAAAAGCTACGAGCGGAACACAGGGGAGAGGGGATAAGGAGACAGATCGTCTTCAGTGGGTAATTACTGTACAAAAATATACCGTATCTGTTAACTAATACAGTGTTATTTGGATCAGTTTTGTTATAATGACTCAACCCCAGACCGTCTTACTCAGAAATGTGAGCTGTACTGATCCAATAAGTGTAGGGATCTTTATGAAGCTGTATAAGAAATGCTGGATTGCATGTGTTTTCCTAACCTGTTTCATAGAAATAAGAACTTGCACAAGTTCATGGATACTTAAGTTAGTTAGTTTTGAATATTAATTATTTAGCAGATTTTCTTCACCAGGAAATTATTAGAATCAAAGACCTCACCAGGGAGAGATACCTTTTGATCCATAGACTGTACGTTCATTGGTTGATTGGTGTGTTTGTCAGATGGATTACACAGAAACTACTGAACAGATTTCCACGAAACGTGGATTTAGGTTGGCTCTCAGCCAAGAATAGACATCAATTACTTTTAGCATTGTACAAACTGAAAATTTGATCTGATGAAAGGAACTAAAGGAAAACTCAAAGTCTTTTAGGATCCATCCTGCACTAAATGTTATAGCAGTCCATCTGATAATGAGATGTTTTACTGAAAGCGACAAAATTCAACCTCATGGAGCCAGAGGACAGGTCAGGGGATTATCCTCTGGAGACCACGACCATGCCTGTACATAATGTCATGGTAGAATGTAATGTAATAAAATGTAATTTAAGTGAACAGGTACTCACTGATGGACATCCCTTGCACTGGGATTTGACCTTCTCTGCCATAATACCAACGGCAGCAAATTTTGCATTGATCGACTTGACAACCCCAGTCACGTCTTTCCCAGCAGCCTCCTGTGGTCCAGCCTCTGTCCCGACCAGTGTGAGTGTTTGCCTGTGTAGAAAATCCTGAAATTAAAGTGCGCCCGTAAAAGAAATGGCAGCACGCATTCACTCTTTGCCAAGGCATTCACTGTACCTGGAAACAACTTTAGCCGCGGCAGATCTCCGGGAGTTGACGGCCAGTGAGTGTGTCTCTTCAGCCACGGCTGAGCGGATGAAACCATCTTCAAGCGTGAACACTGTAACAGAACTGGACTTCTTGCTTACACCCAAGACCTGAAGGAGGACACAATGAAGCACAATTCTATAGTGATTCGGTAACATTCATAATTTCAGCACGGTGAGCTGGTCTGGATGCTGACATACCTGACTGTGTGTGGTGAATCCGCTCTCTGCTGTCTTACATGTCTCCAGGATCTTGGTTCTCGTCACTTGACCTTGGGCTGCTTTGTACTCGACTGTGCACCTTCCAGACACGTCATTCTGTTGCCACACATTAAGTTTGTCACATTAGCGGCATATAACAAAATACCAAAAACATGGATAAATGGAATGGGGGTCTCTTTCGCGCCATTTACCTCAACAGCCTTCCCAGTCCTGAGCTGTACTTGCAGCAAGCTGGCCAGCCCTCTTTTCATGTTCTTGATGGTTGCAGGTTCGGCCCAGAAGGAGTAAAATGCTTTTGCCTACAGCAAAGAAAGCAAAATGTCAAACAATGCTTGTGAACAAAGCAGCCGATGAGCCAAGCGACCTACACGTATGCAGGTCAAAGAGTTTCAGGGTGTCAGTTTCCCATGTGTGCATGACGATGACATCAGAGACTATTTACATTACGCGCAGAAATAAAAGATATTCTTTGAAGTGCACATCAAAAACGGGGCCAGGATACCTTGGTGTTAGCACTTTAAATGTTTAAAAAGAACACCTCAACCTGGCATGCAGTTTATTTCCTCTAATTATATCCCGAATACATATCAGTGCACAGCGATGACCAGCATGAAAGATGAGTCAGACTTCTGTTTACTGCTGTCATATTAAAACAATCAGTCAAATAAGCTTAGCTCATCTCGGGAAATATCACATCACACCGCAGAGTTTTCCAACGAGGCTCAATGGAGTACTCTGCATCCTGCTCATGAGTGGAGAAAGCAGCCGGTTACATCATCCGACACTGTCTCCTATACAGTATGTTATTTATTTGTGGCGCTCAGTCACAACATCAGCCAGGACCACCATAAATAGACCGTCCGCTCCTCTTATGTGTAGTTTTTCCTGCCCCAGCCAGCCATCGGTATAAATAAGCTATCCGGTTTCACAGTGTCTTCCAGGTCATTCTTTCAACCTTTACCCCACACTGAACCGCTGTTCATCTAGAAATCAGCCACAGTTTTTCTTCACTTCAGATACTTTTCTGGCACGTCACACTAACAATGTTGGTGAAGCAAATTAACATGTCACTGCAGTCCTGGCGGTATGGGAAACCTGTGTGAACGACAAACAGGTCACCTCCCAGGTCACCAGGGTGGTGAGGAGGTTAAGTACTTCCTAATCAAGGGTTTTCAAGTTGTAACCAATTGTCTCATTAATGGTTAATAAAGCATTTATGGATCAGTTTCAAGTCAATGAGGAGAACAGAGATATTAAGACAATTATAAATGTTCAAATCTAGGAATAGATGAGTAATAGCTTCTTTTTGAGGGCTCTGGATCATCTGCAGCCCTTTTCAAATGTTACATGGTCATAAAATAATGATCTATGTAGCGTTAGTAAATGTTGAACCAATGAATGAAACCCTAAGTCACATTTTATAAACCCTTTATAAAGAGATACCCAAGCCTTTGGTCTACATGTGGACCAACATGATCAAAAACAATCAAAAACATGAAATACTGTGGAAAGAGATAGTTTTACACGTGCTTTTAGTCTCGCTTTGACTTTAAATGAGATATCTAACAATCTATACACATTATTAGATAGCATATAGTGATGATGATGTGATAATGATGCAATAACTCATCTCACAGCCACTATGATGAACTTTATCCACCATTAATTTATTGACCCTCTGACCGTGCTGACCTTTGCACACACACCTACACATACACACACATCTGGCTGGTAATTCCCCTGCCAGCATCATCACTCCAGCACAATGGAGGTAAAGCTCACCAAGTCTCAACGGCGGAAGTGCTGAAAGCAAACTACTGACTTTATATCATTATTTATAAGAATCTCTCGCATGTTGACGATTATAAATTGTAAGTCATATAATATCAAGGAATTGCCACTGTTATTCATGACATTTAGTGAATATAAGATATCTTCATGTCAACCCAAAATAAATTTGACAAATTGTGTTTTTTTATTTAGACAGCATGTCAACTAAGGTCTAAATTCCTGATACTGTGAGGTTGTACAGAGAAAGCAGTTACTGATTCTTGAGAATGAATCAATTAATCAGTTAGTCTATAAGTTGTATTTAAAATATGTGGAAAAACTACTCAAAGTGATGTCATTAAGCAACGTTTGTTGTCAAAGACGCAAAGACTTTTCATTTACTATCATCAATGACAAACAAAAGCAGGGAACTCCTCACATTTTAGAGGCTGGTACCGAAACATATCTGCCTTTTTTGCATGAAAAATGACTGAAACAATTAACCCATGAGCAAAACAGCTAATCGAATAACCCTTGCAGTGCTACTGACAGGGCCAATTGCATACTGTTAAATACCAACTATCCACGTACAGAAAAGGCCATGTAAGTGCCTACAGTAGCAGTTAAGTCGAGTTAAGTACTAATACTCTCACCTTTCCATTTCTCAGGTGCACCATGAAAGGTTTTGTCAGAGCTGCCAGTTTGGTCTTGCCCAACACACTTTCAGCCGTGGACCCATGGAGGACGTTCTTCTTCTCTGATCGATGGGTCGCAGGGTCGATCCTCACGTTTGAGATCTGTTAACAAGAGATTCATTCATGTGAGCAAACACACCGATGCTTACTGTTAAGAAGAGTAGGCGTGCAGGCTTTACTACCAATCTGAGCAAAAGTGTGTGTAGCCAGATATATCATATGGCTTGTTCTCACTATCTTTTTGTGGATGTACTTGATACTATGATTGGATCGACGTACCGCCAGTTGAATGAGTTGGTCATCCTTGCTGCTGGGGTCTCTCCAGACGAGGTTGACGTCCACATCGCTGGAGATCTTGTAGCCAGCGCTGCCCTCTTTCGACCCCCGGGCCTTGTCCACCAGCACCTCAGTGGTGTAGCTGAATTTGTACAGCTGGTTGTTGTTCAGCCGGGGTCCAGCAGCACCACCTGAAGAAACACAGGAAACACAGCTGGTGAGCCCAACGAGTGAAGAAGGGTGCTTTACATCACTGCCAAGATTTTCATTCAGAGTCAGAGTTATATTGTGTCTTCGATTGTGGATGTTGTTGTATATATCGATATGTCGTTAGTGTTGTCTTTTCCTGGTTGCACTCTGAACATACCAGACTGTACAATTTGTTCTAATTCTCTCAACTAAATCCACATTACTGATGATTACTGATCAGAAATCTCAACGTAAGGTCCCTATAGTGATCTCTACATTATTGCTGCAATATCAATATTGAGGTATTTGGTCAAAAATATCATTTTTTCACTCAGTCCTAACATTTATCAAATTATTATTAAGTTTTATGGAGATTTAAAAAAAGAAGAAGAGTTAAATATCGTGTCTTGCGATCAAGCAAACTTGTATTGTGGGAAAAGCACACAGGCAGACCTCATAGGAACCCTCTCAAGGCAAACCATACTTTTAAATGCCTTGCTATCAGTGATAATGTAACTTTAACATTTAAAGATGAACTCAGACTGAAGGACTTGATGGCTGAAGGTCTATGTCTCTAATCCAGTCAGACACTTGAGTCTGAGGCATCCTCCACCTTATATGTGCTTTCCTCATTTATACTGTTTTTCATATTGTTGTGTCTGATCTTATTCCTTTTGATTGTTTTTATTTCTTCTCTTTCTTCTTTTATTCTCATTCTATCTGCTGCGTCTTGTTTTATTTTCTCTTTCAGAAAGTCATAAAAGTAAAAGAACAACTTCCACTGAACAAAACGGCTGCTTCTCCTCTTTCATTTTTTGTTTCCTTTGCGGCGATACTGTCAGACAGCGTTAAGGTGATTCATCCAGCAGCCATTTAACAAGGCGTGTTCATCCCTCCTCTGCTCTACTAATCAGAAGTGTTTCCGTTAGACAGCATGACATTAAGTCCACGAGGGAAAGACAGCCTGACGTGTCAGTATTTGATTTCATCACCGGTCGGTCGCAGAGGAACGAAGAGCTCAATTCAACAAATAGACATTGTGGGTAAACAACTGACTGACTGGCCGAGATTCTGCTGAAACATCAGATGCAAAACACCAACAGAAATAATAAATGTTGTGTTTCTGTCCTTTTTTGACTTCACTCTTATCAATCAGTGATGTCGTCAAGTTATCTGAAGCTACTCCACTGACAGCGAATAGGAGACTGACACTGTGGCCATTGATTCCTGACAGGATTCATTCATTTGAGGACTTTAAAGCCTCTGTTGCACAATTAGATTTAGATCACAGAACCCAAACATGACGGGGTTGTGTCACCGCTCAGTAAATAATTAATAAAATATTAATAAAGTGTGTAAATTACTAAAAATCGCCAACCTTATTTTCTTGTCTTGTTCCAATTTCCAAAAAAAGTGATGAAATGTGAAATATCCTCCTCAACATTTTGCTTGGGACTCCCTGCAACTCACTGACGGACCCCTGTTGATCCTTGGACCCCAGACTGACAACCACAGTGTTTGATCATCAGCAATTCCCCAACGTTTCCCTCTGATGAGAAGCTTCCACAGCACAGCAGAGCTTCATTTTGAGTTATAAATAAAGCCTTGTCAACACATTTCCTCTCCTCACAAACAAAGCCATTCAACTGTTCTAAGATAAATCAGCCTGTAGGGCCCCGGACACCCCACTAACACAAACTATACCTGCACACAAGAAATAACAAAAGTCACAACAACTCATCGACTCACCTTTGGCGGAAGCTGAGACACAGGAGGCCGTGCAAAGCAAGAGCACAACCAGGGTTAACATTGTGTATCCTCTCTCTGCAGCCAGAAGAGTCAAAAACTGACACAGAAGCAGAGGAGTCAGCTGCTGAAGAGGCACTAAAGGGCCAAAAAGAAAGGCAAAGGGAGTCCAAGCTTCTCCTATTATGTTTTAAATGAGGGGAGGGCAGACTCCAAACTCCACGCTCAAGTACTAAGTACAAGATAACCAAACAATCATTAACCAGCACAGATTCGACAGGAACTTCTGCTGCTGACGGACGCGCTCAGGTTTAAATACAGCGGGGCAGGAGGTGAGTCTGCGCGTGGCCATGTGACCTATTGATCAGTGAGATGGGATTATCTGATTGATTCAGCTGATCAAGGGAGAAGGGAGACTCACTGCTGCCGCCTGCCCTGACGCGTCCACAACAGAACATAATCATATAGAATTATTCTAAATGTATATATTACCGAGACATGGCAGAGAGACGTCCTCATGTTCGACACCTTTCACCTCGTTTCTTCTTCAGATGAACAGGCTGAGCTTTGTCGGCGTGTGTTGGTTGGAGGAAATGGGCAGTCTGTGAGAGAAACCAGCCCAGGGGCTCAGATTACAGCATCTCAGGGGACACAAAGAGTCTCAGTGTGATATATGTACGCAAGAAGAACCAGTTTAGATAGAGGGAAGCAAATAATAATTGGATGTTATGCCATCTTTTTGACAAAATCCACTGCTAGGTAAGTCCAAACTTCATTAAAGGATAAATTCACCCAAAAATGAAGATTCAGTCTTCTCAACCCCATGCCGATGGAAAGTCAGGGGAAGTTTCTTAGTCCACAAAACTTTTCTGGAGCTTCACAGCTAAACAATGTCTCTCCTCAACACCTGAATCAGATGGGGACTTGTTTTAAAAGGCTGCAAAAACATAGAATTAGGCAAAATCTAGATGAATGAGGTAAGAGAATAGAGAATGCTGCATTTTGGGACTATGAAACATCCCCTGACATCGGCTTTGAAGATAATTAGTTTATTTTTGAGTGAATCTATCCTTTAACCTGTGAATCACTGTGTTACAGCTAATTACAAAATTTGCTTCCTCAGCCTGTAAAATTTGAATATAAGAAACAGGTGAAGGTGTTGGTTGTGAGTGTGTGGATGTGTCGGGGGCAGAGCTTCAAGGGTAATCTTAATTAATCTGCAGCAATAGGCTACTTAACAGTCACTCTCTTGTATTCATTTGGGTTCAATCGAAACTCAAAACTCGAATTGAAACTATTACATTGTTGTGGATTTTGACAGTAAATAAATCCACCTTCACTTTTTCTTAAGGTCAAACATTTTGTTCCAAAGCTGCTTTATTATTATTATTATTATTATTATTATTATTATTATTATTATTATTAGTATTATTATTATTATTATTATTATTATTATTATTATTATTATTATGGTGCCATAACTGTGTAAAATTTAGTAATCTGAATCAAAATTAAGTGGACAAGGATGACTGATTGTGTTGACAACCTTTCCACATACATGTGGACAGTGAGGGAGAGGAAATGTTCTGACTACAATATTTAGTTTGTCACATGTATTTTACAAAATATAGACGTAGGACAGAACAGCAAACAGTCAATAATATTTATTTTAATTCACTTATTTTATTATAACACATAAAAAGCAAGCCTTCCTCAAAAACAGTTCAAGGCACACTGTAGAAACTGCAAAATTACACTGCCTTTATTTTACATGGCAAACATGATAATGTCTCTGTTCTGTGTCACTACTTGAGCACATTTACTAGCCATCACTGAACTTAAAAGATATTCAGATTGGTGCACAGACACTTTGAAACTGTGTCAGTGTTTGTCTGCTGGTGCTAACTGTCCTCGTCCTCTCATTGGTCGCCAGTTTGGAGTTTCTGTGGGAGAATCTGAATCCTGAGCGGTACTGAAAACTGACATAAGATCACGTCAGCACTGAGGTCTTCGCGGGTCCTTCGTGTCTTCAGGTTGAGGTTATGAAATCCTCCTCCAGCACGCAGACATCAACTCAGCTCTCCTTATCTGATGATTCCTTCACTGTCCCCGAAGATAGATGTCTCCAACAGTTATGAAGCTCTCATATGTGCAGGTCATGTCCGGAGCTGAGCTTCCTCAGTTGTCTCATTATCGCTCAGAGATCCTCTCCTACAGATAGAGTGACAGGAAGTATGTCATGACCTGTGGTACACTGCAGGAACGTTACTTCCTTTTCTTTTAAATCATCTTTTATTGCTAGTAAAAGGACGCATATACTTAGTTTACAGTTTGGGATGCACACTCTACACATTACTGACAACTTATTACATGTGTCCTGTTACAAAAACTAATTATTTAGTAGTGATAATAGAAGCATTTTGGCATTAAACTGAGAGTGAGTGAGAGGCTGATTTAATCAGTTTGAACGACTGCTGTTGTTCTCTGCTGAGTCTAGAATGCAAAGAAAATAACACTGACGCTTCTGGCCGAAGGTCAGCTCATAGGTTTGCAATCAATCCCTGATAACAAAGCCGCAAACAGATCCTCTTATCACAGCCGGGTATCTAAATTGCAAATAATCTGTGATGTGTTGAAAGAAATGTGTCTGTTTGCTCATGCGTAACCCTCTAATCTCTGTTGCTCTGAGGTTTTATTTTAAGAGAGGAAACAGCAATGTGACTTTTCCTCTCTAACTGTGGCCTGACTGCTCCACCTCAGTTTGATCAACGAATCACAGTCAGTGGAGTGAAAACAGTCTGAGACAACACCTGAGCAGCACAGAGACGAAGCCCTGCTCTGACCTCCAACACTGACCTCTCGTTCATGCTTGGACCTTGTTTTGTTTTGAGAAAAACTTCTCAGAAAAGATGCACCTCAGTGCCATTTTTACAAAAATCGTGACCTGTTTTCTTGAATGGAGGTCGTCTGTCAGCATGTTGACTTTGAGCATCTCCTTTCATAATAGAAAAAACTGATATGAAATAACATCTTAAAATCTGATGATGATTTTTGTTAAGTGTAATATAAAAGCTGGGTTCTATCTCCATCTTAAAGGTGAAGAAAAACAAGAACTTGATATTGAAACCTGACATTATATTGAAATTTTCAAAACATGTTTAAAAAAATGTCTTCTTGTCACTATGTGTGTGTACAACCACAACACAATTAATAGAAAGTATAAAATATCCACTCTGGTCATGGTCTCCATTTGGACAGCTATGGCTCAGGGGTAGAGCCAGTGTGTTGTTACTGGTAGGTCGCTGGTTCAGATTCCCCTGGTCTGCATGTTGAAGTGTCCTTGGGCAAGATACTGAACCCCAAACTGCTCCTGATGTGCCGGTCGGCACCTTGCATGGCAGCCACCTCCATCAGTGTATGCATGAATTACTGTAGGTCGCTTTGGACAAAAGTGCCTGCTAAATATAAATGGATTTCTCTGTAGACTTCGAGGTCACAGTCTGAATGCGCAGGTGTAAATAATGAAGGCTGCACTTGACTGAGCTGCTTCATTTTCAGGGTCCTGATGTCGTGCATGCTGGCTAACTGTCACAGTGTCGTGTCTACCTGTGACACACAAACACAAACACAAACAGAGTCATCATTATGTTGTGAGTAACGTTTTTTTTCCTTAAAGGTACAGTTCACCCCAAAATGAAAATATTGTATTGATGTTGTCCGTAGAGACGCCCTCTCTCATATATATAAAATATGAATACATAAAATATGTAAATATGTATTTTTATGTACCAGCCAGATGTGAGTGAGCCAGCAGGCACAACATCAGTCCACAAATCACACCAAACAAACCAGATGGATAAGACTACAGATAAGCTACTTCAATGCAGAGATCCTCTGAGAATTAAGGTCAAATGTCATCAAATGCAAGACATAAAAAAAGTGAATTAATATCTATGTGTGGAAAATGTAAACTTATTGTCTCTTTTGTTTCCAGTGATGGGACATCAAATTTATTTATTTTCTTTGACTTGCAGTAGCTGACACTGACGATGATAAAATCAATTTAAAAACAAACACTAGGTGGTGGTATTGAGTCATTAAAGCCCAATGACTTCATCAGACTACTGCAGAAAAGGACAGTGCACTCACTGTCAGAGAGGACCTTACAAACGTGCTGGTAGTCTTCTTGAGTAGTGATTAAGTAGTGTGTTAATAACTGTGTATCACTTGTTCTGAGGGTTAAATGTATTCATCTTAACCTTTACGTCCTTTAATAACTAGTTAAACTCAATAAACTTGACAAGAGTCTACCAAATTACCACATTTATTCAGATATATATTTACAACTCGTCACAATCCAGTTATTTACAAGAATCAGGAGTACAGATGAAACAAAAGTAATATAATAATCAAGAGTATGTAGAAGCACAGATCACAAATATGGCACTGAGTGGTAAGAAAAAGTGTGATCAGTCAACAACAATCATATGAAGCTTTTAGAGGGAAAAAAAAACAGGATATTTGACCCGCGTGCTACTGCTGTATTACATTTTATTGAATATTTCAAAATGCAGAAATGCATTTTTCTAATATATTCTGTGTGAGGCTGCTCACTTCATCAAGGCTGCAAAGGAAAAAAAATCTCTGCTGCAGGTTTACGCTGCCTCCACATGAGGTTTTTACTTTCCTGCTGTGCAGTTCGATTAAAAGGTAATTCCTCAGAATAATGCGCGTCTAGGAAAGAAAATCATTTAAGCTGTGCGTCGGCTTCCAAGTTTGCATTTAAAACAATGCTGGTGAGAGAGCCTGTGTGCTCTGCTTTCAAGTAATGTATGTATGCAGGCTATAAATCCTTTCTCACACTCAGTTAAGTGCCTTTCGAGCAGTGTGAGCGCACCGTTCATCATGAGCTGAAGTATATGAGTATGCTTGTATCCCAGATTTTCCAGTGAAAACGTACAGATCAAAACAGAAAAAGAAAAGAAAAAAAACACAAACAACAATATTGGCAGATTTCATCAAAAGGAACACATCGGAAACACTTACAAAATATATCAGGAAATGAATGAATGCATGAACACTGATAAGATAATGTGCAAGGAACGGCACAACACTCATAATGTGCCTGAAACACATGTTCTGTAAAGCTACCTTGGGACAAATTATGGTGAATTACAGATGCAGTTTTTAGAGAAAAGTGCCCCCTCTAGTGGCTGCTGCTTGACTAAAATAACAGTCATGAAGGAAACTGCAGATTAAAGTGCTTAAGGCTGAGTTTTGTTTTAAAATGCAACATCTCTCGGTTTCTTTCAGTATATTTAGGCGTTTTGTCTTTTTTAAACGTCTCTGCCGAAAACCTTGAACAACCTGCATCTTTGCAAAGCCCGCAACATCCATCATGCTCCCTCGTGTTACTGCATCCTTCTTCCTCTTCTTACAAATCGTATATAAGCGTGATGTCACAGATGAAAATAAATCTAAAGTTAATTCTCGGTAGCTTTAAGTAGATTCCATTGAACATTCAACAAAGTGCCAACCAGCCGATTCTCTCTAAACTAGTGACTATTTTACAAATATTCTTAAAATACTTAACATAAATGAAACACAATTAGGAGAGCCAATGTCCTTACCAGTAGACAAAAGGCATGCAGTGCATTTCCAGAATCACTTTTTATCTTTGTACACAATCCTTACATGCAGTGTTAAAAACTGCAGCTGTAAGACATATAAAACTGAGGCCCCTTTTTCTGTATGAAGCACCGCCTCTGATACAACATGAGATCTACCTTCTCCTGTCCTGCTTACAGGTTATGACCCTCTTCAACTCTTCGCTGGCAGGCGTACAGACTCATCGGAGGTGGAACTTTACCATCACATCTGCTGCTATAGAGAGTCTGTGTTGTACTGTATGAGAGCTACAGTATGTTTTAGAGGCCGAGCTTCATTCTAAAGTAGGGGCCACAAATAACTCTAAAAATAACTCTAAATTTACTATGTACACATGAATGAGACTCTTTGTTCTGGACACATCAGCTGATTCGTTATTTCCCTTCGTTGCCTGCGTCCAAACTGCAAAGTCCTGCGGGGAGGGGGATAACATGTCAGTCCACAGTGGAGAATCAGTCGATACAAATATAAATATTTATATGCTGCAACATTAGTGATAGTGCTTACCTGTTACATCCGTCTTGCCTTTGGAGATTCTGAGGAGGTCTTAGGTAAACAAACTGCACACGGACAAGAGGAAAGATTTAAGAACAGGTGCGATAAAAACAAGACGATAAAGAAGCAGGACTATCTGGACAGCTTTTTACAAGGTGCACCAAAAGAAACGCACTGAATCATGATGAAACTGTTATGAATACGACAGACGTTCCTTTGAGCTGTACTTACAGCTGCAGTGACTTCTGCATGCTAACATTCTCACAACAGAAATTTAAGTGTACTTGGAGAATGTTTACCATGTTCACAGTATCAGTTTAGCATGTTAGCAGGGGATCTTGAGATTGTCAGCGGGCCCATTGGACTGAATATATACCTTGCTATATGTTGTGATATTCCGTATGAAATTATACTTACATAGTTCTATACCAATACTTACTACATCAAATCTGACATTTAATTCTATATAATATTGCTGTAGACTGCATATAATGTATCACATAATGCCTTACATATTATGTCGTACTACTACTACTTTCCACCCTGCGCTCTGTCTCATATCACTTACATACATCTTAATTTACCATATTTTTCTATATCAAGCAAACATGCTCACTGATTTTATTCCTCAACAACTGTAAACAAAACCATTTGATGTACTGTATAGAACTGATGGCAGGCCAATACTACATGATGTACATATCACTTTTTGATTAGTTTTTTTTTTCACACCGTACATCCCACAGGCCAACCTACATTCATATTTGAAATGTTTTTTAAATGTATTCTGTGTAATATCTAAACATATACTGCATGGATTGGCACAAAATCCAGTACACCTATTCAAAGTTCACAGAGGATGAATTATTCCCTGACCTTAATCACTGGTAAATAACTGTAATTGAACAAACTGTCGCCACCTACCAACTCTCTCTCACAGCTTCAATGTCGCTGACGAGATTCTGTGCTAAACAGATGCCAAAAATCTAAAAGGAGAAACAAACACAATTCACATGAGGTAAAGTCAAGGTAGACAGAGGTCGGCTAGTAAACTACATCGTTCTCATTGTTCCTCACCTGTAGTAATGCAATCCCAATAAAGATGCCTGCCACCACTGTCAGGTTGTCTTGAAGCCACTTTTCAAACTGAGGGACGCAGCCTTTAATATAGATGAATGTTCGCTGCTCAGAGTCCTGACAGAACACAAAAAATGATATCAAAGCCTGACAATCAAGTGCAGATAAAAGAAAGTTCTGCCGTTATTTTTTTTAACTTTCATTATGTCCCAATTCACGTTGGGATTTACTTTCCTTTTTCATCACCTGGTTGTTTTTAATGGAAACACATGATTCTCCTTTTTCATCTTGTGGTCCCTTCACAATAAAACCCCTCTGAACCGATGTCATCCAGCTGTTAACACACAGACTCAGCCCACTGTTTCCCCGGCTCAGAGTCTCATTAAAAAACTAGTTCTCTCTGGCTTTTTTTTTTTTGCTCACATTTTCAAACACCGAAAACAAATACAGCCCTTTTCCTTACATTATGCTACTATGGAGTCAGGCCAAAGCCAATGATGGGGGAGGGGTCTTTTTAAATTCCCAGTGCATTGCTGCGGCGTGAGTAATACCACACGGCCCGAAGTGCTGATGGGGAGCCAGCTGCTGTATTTTGTAGAGCGAGGAGTTGGGAAACATACTGAAAGAGGGATATTGTGCCCAGGGTGGAGTACCTGATGACTTCATGCAGCCAAAAAACATGCATGAGGCAAAATAACAAGAGCAACCTCAACTCCTTTACTGTTTTATTGCAGTGACTTTTACTTGCAGAGGAGAGTTCTAATGTCCATGGATGGTAAGTTTCCGTGAGCAGCTCACCGTTTTTGCTCGGATGTCGTAGCCACACTGAGTGTTGATGACATCCTCCTGTGGAGAGAAGATGGTTTGCGTAAATCCCAAGCGGTGAAATCAAGACGTTTAGAGAGAATGTGGTTATGTTCTTGGGAGATGTATAAAGCGTTACTGCCGCTTGTTTCCAACTAACCAGCCACCGCCATGATAAACATACTGGAGCGTTATATCAGGGGAACAGTGCTGTCGAGCGTAGCACTGGAGTGCGTTTGGCCTCCAGATGTGTACGAGACAACAGCGCTCACAGTGATCTAAACCTGAGAAAATCTGCCCAGACCAGAGCTGTGGACCTGAGACTCGGATCTGAGTCACACTGAGGTCACAATGATTGGGACTTTGGACGTGACTGCTTTGAGATGTGACTCATGTTCTGACCTAAAATCAAAAACACATTAGAGGCACACAGCGACAGAAAAGTATCACACGGCCACAAAGGCGGAATGTTTAAATATGAAGCCTGTGCATGACAGACATTATCATCGCAACTGTGACTTCAGGAGAACGCGTGGCGATGTGCTATATTTAACAGCCGCAACAGCGTCGGCTCGTATTGTTTTCACTTTGTTAGTCTGCGTGAGTCACCATGGCAAAATGTGGTCTGGAGACGCCTTTTACACCGGGAACTACAGAAAAGTTTGGGGTTTTTTTTGATACAATTGCAGGATTGTCTAATTGTTTTATTTTCAACAAATCCATTAAAAGACAAAAACCTACAACAAATTTAAACTTTTCACAAGTTTTGACTGTGAAGTCAAAGCCTGATATATCTTATTTTTCTGTGCAACAGAGCCTCCTTGTTTTCCAAAACTTTGTTGTTATTAATCTTTTGTTTGTGCATGCATTAAAAAACGAGCTAAAAGGATTCATGTGTAATAAAACTGAATACTAGGCTTCCACACAGCTTTGCTCCCACTGTTACCCAGTGGCCAATCACAGAAAACACATTTTCCTCTTAGGGTACCATTTTAAAAGTGATGTCTATAAAACTGTTGACACCTAAAAACTACAAAAAAAGAGCAATTACGACACTTTTAATTCAGTTTTTTTATCCTATGTTTGTAAAACTTTGTTTTGAACCCAGAATCAAAAAGCTGTGATGTCCTCAAAATGTTAAGTCTTTGGGTAAAGCGGGAGCATACAAGCGGGGCCAGCAGACGGCTGCTAGGAAGTAAACCTGGAAGCTAGAAAACTTTCTGGCGTATGCACCCGGCGAGCAATTCTCATTGGACTTCGTGGGCTCCATTGTTTGGTCTACTACCTTGTTCTATTTAATATCTATGGCCATCACGTTTTTTGTTTTTTTGTTTTTTTTTTACATTTTCAGAAGAAAATAAAAGGCTCAAGCCTGAGTAACACTGACAAGCTGGGGGAAATTAGATAATACTGAGAGAAAGACAAACAAATTTGGTGGTTTTGGTCTTTTTTTTTTTTGGTATTCAATGACATTTGGATAAAAACACCAGCCTTGTTCTTTAAATGCTGTGTTATTTTAATGGTCAGTACGACTAAAAACAAAGTGCTCTCATTTTGAAGGCTCATGCTGCAAATGTTTGATGTTCTTTGTTGGGTGATTACAAGACAGAAAAGTGATGAATCCAGCCCCCAGTGGACAAGATAACATCTGAGAACACAACATGTTTTTCACCTTCCATTTTATCTTCATACTTGTTGTTGCTAAGAGTTGCTATCAAAGAGGATGACCTTGGTGGAACGGCACGTCCCCGGGTCAGCAAATGCAAAAAAAAAAACGCCTCTTGTGCAACTTTCATTACAGTGAAGCAAGACTGTTTTGCTCAAACAGGGAGCTGTCACTGCTTTGCACAGAGAGCAGCAGTTTTCTGCCAAAAAAAAAAAAAAACCTCGGTCAAGACAACCCCTCCCTGCCGCCTCTAGACTTTGCTGTGCTGGCAGAGTCTAAACACCAAGGCCTGGATGTCCTGTTGGAAGACAGCCATGAGAGTTGACAGCTTCAGCCAGCCTTCTGGAGGACACAGATAACCAAGCTATGTGTCGCAGGGAGGACCTTCACAGTTTCCTCTTTACTACCTGAACTGTAAAGGTTACAGCATGTTCAAAACGTCCTCTTCAATTTGTACTTGACCTTTGTAAAACTCCAAGTTACACCCGTTGGCCTGTGTTTTACCGTAAACGGCAATTTATTGGCTGTGAATGAGGAAAACTCAAGCGTGGTATGTTCTGCCGGAGGACATACCGCGGGATCCTTGGTGCAGCAGGAAAAGGGCACGCCACATTTCTCACGACTCGGGTTGGAATCGGTGCAGTTGAAGTAGATGTTTAGATTCCAGTCGTCCGCACCAAAAGCACCGCAACACTCCCACTGTGAGGCGAAACAGACCCCCCCCCCAAAAAAAAACAATAAACTCATATATACGTCAACAAAGTCCCACAGAAATGAGCAACCATGACTAACCCGAGGTAAAAACAACATTATTCTGAACTGCGGAGCATGAACTATGGAGCTCACATATTCCTGGGTGAAATCTATCAGGTTCTGAAGATCAATGTCATCTCTGTAGGCCCGAATGTTGTTGTTAATGAAGAAGTTGAGCTGGTCCTTGATCCAGTCCTTGAAGACAAAGGCCAGGACTCCTGCAGTCAGCTCCAGGAAGAAGATGATACCCAGGAACACAGAGAACTGAAAGACAAAAAAAAAAAAAACATTCACAGAGTTTAACAAACGTCGTCGCGAGGCTGAGGGAGGATTGAAACAAACCTAGTGCGCGACAAGTGAACGCACAAATTTGAGCAGGAAGGAGTTTTCTCGCAGGGCGCCGATGCAACCAGCGAATCCGAGGATGAACATCACACCGCCGACCACCAAGAAGAGCCAGACCGGGTCGAAACCGCCCAGGTCTGTGATAGAGGAGATGTTGGACAGGACACCCTGGGAGAGCAGAGTGAGGGGTTAGAAGCTTAAAGTCATTACAAGAGAAATCATTTCAAGCCTGACCGAAGTCCACTGTCTCTATGCGCTTCATTAAGGGAAGTAAAACTAATCTATCTTATGTAAGGGAATGCGTTTGGCGTGTTTCCAATAGTGTGCACTCTCACTAAGGTCCCAAGTTGAATAATGAGATGAGCAGAGACAATTTCCTGATCAAACCTAAAGGAACCGTCTGACATTTTTTGGAAATATGCTGTCTCACACATTCTTGCCAAGAGTCAGATGAGGACGCCGACGTCTCTGTCAAGTCTGTAAAGTAAATACAAAGCTGGAGCCAGCAGCTGATTAGCTTAGATTAGCATAAAGACCGAAATCAGGAACAGGAGCAGAAAGCCTGCCAAAGGTAACAAAATCCACCTTCCTGCGCTTCAAAAGCTCTCTAATCGACGTGTTATAGCCTGTTCCTTTGATCAACACTATAAACAATGTGTAAAAATAAAGTTGTGATTTAATGGAGGGATTTGATTATTTCTTGGTGGTAGCAGTGACGTCTCCGCTCCCAGCACATAAACCCCTGTAAAATGGCAAATTGTTGTTTTCAACATTTTGGTGTGTGTACGGATGAAACAAAATGAGATGTGACTTGTAATTAATGAGCCTTAGAGATGCTTTGCTAAGAATATTAGTCTTCTGTTGAGCCCATCAGACAACTAGGGTTTAATGCGGCAATGTTGTACCTGCCCCATTTCATGCATATGATGGTGTTCTCCAAGGTGGGATTCTGTCTCCTATTCTGTTCAATGCACATATGGATGACACATGCAAATATATGAATTGGTGAAACACAGTGTAAACTGTTATCAATCATCTTACGCATGCTGATGACCTGGTTATTTTTAGCCCTTATTGTGCTGCGCTGCTGCAAATTCTGAGGCTGTGCTCACGGACAGCAAAGGTTATGTTACTGAATTTAAAGCCAACAAGTAGTAGAGAGGACAGTCAGCCGGTCAACTGTTTGTGCTCTCTGTGAGAAACACTTAAAAGGTGGCCATAATAAGCTGTTTTTGTTTTTCCTTCAGCTGTGTCAAAGGTTCTTGCACATGCATCTTAAAATACCTTAAAAAAAAAAGGTCTGCACCGACTGAAGCTCCATCAGTAGTCCTGGCTTTAATGCTGTTGTCCGTGACATTACGCTAGGTCGCCGTGTCACGCATTTGAATAATTTACACCCAGCAACTAGTTTGGCATGTAAGAATTGATTGAGCACAGCTGCTCTGTTGTTGTTTGCGGTGCTGGGTCAAGCGTGTGTGAGCTGAACATTGCTGCTGCACTGGACGGTTTGAGTTTGTGAGCAGTGAAGCATGTTAACCTATTCAAGTAGTAACTCTAAATACAATCATGAACCCGAAAGACATCCTTTAAGACATATGACGGCCAATTTTATGCGTTGCTCGGATGAGTCAGAGAACAGCATCGCTATCCGACACTATAGGAAGAGCTGCTCTCAGTTTATATCCACTGAAGGCTACATATGAGCTGTTTTTTAAATCAAAGGATGAGCTCTTGCGGTTTTATCTTGTATGTTTTATTCTCTTGCGTTTGCCTTTTCATTGCTGTGAGACTGAATTAAAGTTTAAAATTGAATTCAACTGAATCTCTTTTGAGTTTTTCGCTCTTTGTCAGACAAAACATTTTAAGACTCTACCCGAGGAAACTGTGAAGGACATTTGTTGCCATCTTCTGACATTTCGTTGACCAAACAATCAATCAAGTGAGAATAATACATAATGAAAACAATGGCTAGCGGCAGCCGTATGTGAAGGATGAATAGGAACTGTCTGCTTCTCTATGTGAAATTCGAGCAGTTGAATTCTCACTGGTGTGTCTGCTCCCCTTTGACACAAGCTGATCTGAGAGATCTCAATGAAGGAATCTGTGAAATACATCAGATTCCCTTCTTCTGTCCATTGTTCGGAGGGTCGTCCCACCGGAAAGCATGACATTCCTTTCTGATTCAGTAAAGCCACAGGCAGCATTTTGTGCAGACAGAAGGGTGTGAATGACAGAGGACGAATGTAAAAGATTTTGTTTATGGATTATTTGTTGGTGTCCATTAGTGGAAAGATTCACATGATAAATTAATTCCACTCACTGTCGCGAGCAGTAAACTCACCTTTTCGTTCCATGCCCACAATCCGATGCCGAGGAACGCCACTCCAAGGAACTACGAGACAGACAAAGAAGAAAAGACACAAGGGCAGGATTATTTTGCTGTGACTACAACATGTAGTCATCACACTGAAGCACTACCACAGAGAAACCACGGAGAGATTTTCCTGGCAGCGCTCCATTACTTAATATTTCTCCTCTCTGGCTGCAGTATCAGCAGGAGAGGCTCCCGCATTAGAAAGCATCTTTTAACAGCTTGAAGACATTACGAGTGAACAAGTTTCCTCCTCCAGTGTAAAAGTTCAAAACCACATTACGGGAATCAGAGGGTTTGTAATCATTCGCTGACAGCATTTTGTAACCAGCTAGCCTTGTGTGTGGAAAAAGAGGAACAGACTTTGACTTGTAATTATAATAGGCATGGAAAATAATAATGTGCTGGTTACGCCTCATTTGTATACACTCATCTGCCGGTTACACATCATTTCATATAATTATTTGAATTCATTCATGAAGATTTTTGCAATTTTTGAGCACCTTTAAGGCATCAGTTTGGCCCATGATATTGTTTTGAATGGTATTTGAGATACACATGATGTATATGTATGTTTATTCATATTCAGTATATTCAATTTATGTTGACCAGATACACATTGAGGTTTTCTTTTGTCTGTCTTTACCTCATTGTTGTTGGTGTATATTGAATAATCTGAATAAAACCGTATATACAAATGCAGAGGAGAATCAAGAATAATCAGTTACAGCTACACATTGATGCACAGACATTTGTGATCATGGTTTTAAATTGCCCATTGAAGTAGCGCTATAAAGAGTTTTGAATTTGAATGCTTTTCCAAATCGAGACCGTGCTCTGGGAACCTTCAGCATGAGCCTGTCAGTTGAAAGAGTTTGATCACGTCCAAAGTTCCAGACCAGCGTCATCGAGATTTTAAGTTGGTAGCTCTCCAATCAGGCCTTTGTAGGTTAGATAAACAAAAAACAATATTTATTACACCTCTCTTACAGAGAAGACCTGCCCACCTTATCATACAGGATACAATGGAAAGTACCGCAGCTATCACCGGTAATAAATCTGAGGGCAGAATGACAGACCGTGTCTACTGGTTTAGATGATAGGAAGTGGGTTTGTTCCCATAAAAGAGGCCACTTCCTGCAAAGTTTGCTGACAAGATATTCTACATGGTACTGACTTGTAAATTCTTGGTGGATTTAATGATTCTATTATTACGAATATCTCTGGCACTATTTTTCTTTATTTGCCTTAAGTGCATCATCAAAATGAATATGAATGAAGATGGTGCAGGACCAAACATTGAACCTTGCGGGACATCTTTTTGCTTTTTGTGGAGTGGACGTTCCCTGACTTCACACACTGAAGTCATTGCTTACCAGTGATAAATTGATCTCATTAGTGGACCTTGTGCTCACAATATTTTGTCAAACTAACACAACAAAGTAACACTGACACATAATAGTGCATGTCAAAGACCATTTATTAGACCTATTTACAAGATTGGAGCCTAGTTTAAGCTATTGTTTCCCTTGGTAGATCCAAAGCACTTTGCAGATTAAGTTATTAGTGAAACTGTTGTAGAGGAAGGATGAACAGATGCTTTTGACACAGCTAACTTCCTCTGATGATGTATGAATGGTGTCACGGTCAGAGGGGTCACTGACAGACTGTGTGGTTGGCTGGGAGCCTCCGCAGGGCCTGACAGGTGGCCTTCCTCCTCATCACTCGGAGGTCAGTGAGGGGCTACAAACACACTGGCTCCAACTGTGGAACAGTGTTCAAAAAGCGACAGACAACATGACGATAGGTGTCATGTCAGTATGAATCTGTCAATTGTCAACCATTTTTTTTAGTACTGTATCACACAGTTTCTCAGCGTATTTTCCGGAAGTATCACGATACACATTGATATCAGGATCAGAGCTGCACCGCTTGGTTAGTTAGCTGATCTACAGAAAATGAACTAGCAACAGTTCTGATAACTGAAACTTTTTTTGGATCTGGAGAGGAATATGGGGATAAAAGATTTTATCACAGATCTTGATTAAAACAGAGATGATAAGCAGATCAAGGTGGGCCCATTATCAGGATCATCGTGAATCTGGATAATCATGAATATCCTCACGCAAGTGAGTTAAAAAAGCTGTCTAGCTCGCTGACATACATTCCGATATTAATTTCCTGATTTATTTTACACTGCCACAACATGGAGTCTGCAGTCTGCTAAGCCTGTCAACATGGCGGAAGGTTCGGTTTCGGGGACACTGGGGTGCTTCAACCACTTTTTGAAATCACCAATTTTGTCCCCATTGCTTTTTAAAAGCATAATCCAGAATGCTCAAAACAAATGAGAGGAAAGTGCCATTATGCAAGCTGTAGTCCTGCTGTAATGATCTACTCTGACCTACTACGGTCCCCTCATTATGTTGCCTCGCATATGCTGAAGACTAACCTAAAAAAACATTTTTTCCACCAGAGCTTTTATGTCCCTTCCACTTTTCAACAGAAAGCAAGGTCCTTGGCAGAAAACTCTGTTTATTATGTTCTGTGTAAATGAGACTATCAGCTGCTTCATCAATATACTTTTGATTTACTCCCCAATATCGGTATCATCAGCGCCAAAACTCAAGTAGTTGAAATTAACGTTTTGTCAGTGAAGCATCAGAAAACACACCTTCCTAAAAATAAAAATAAATAAATAAATACTGCATTCATTATTATGTAGAACCTGGAAAAAGCACACTAGCACATTAGTAAGGCTGGAACTAGTGGTGTAGCGATTCATCGATCAGGATCAATATATCAGTTAATTGATCAACGCTGATGCATTGATGCAAAGTGAAAACATTGATTCATATCATTAAGATACGCCTGTAATTTTAAATTCCTATGGCCCGCTCACGCCCTCCTTTCTCCGTTCTAAACAGCGCTTTCTTTTATTATTAAACAGAACAGATAGTAGGCATGATATCATCTCATGTCGATCGCAGGTCCCGGTATGGAATCGAATGGTATCGTGGCAGACAGATATTGGCAAATATCGTATCGCTGTCCAAAGAATCCATGTAATATCGTATCCTGATGAAACTTGCAATGACACCACTGGCTGGCACCATTTAAAGTTTGGCCTTTCAGCTTGAACATTAAACAATTAATCGACTCTAGTTTCCTTTAAAGAGGCTAAATGATTAGTCAAACAGTCATTTCATCTCCTGGTCTTCAACCCCTAATGAAAGACATCACTAAACCCAAGACGAGGTGTTCTGTTTCCCTGCACACAGCTGTATAGCTCTTGGTCAACATCTGTTGTTTTTATATGTGCTCTATAAATAAACTTGACTTGAGAGGATGGTGGTTGATGAAGATGACCACTCCGGTAACAACTGCACTGAAACATCCGTGACACTGACGGTAAAATGTCCCTCAGACAGCTCGATGTAAACAAGTGATTCCACAGTGAGGAGAGACCTCCCCGACACAAAAACAAAAGCGTGCCGATAGGTGACAGCGGGGAACAAGTGCACAGGAGCAGGGAGCCTATTGCAGGGATGAAATCATCC
Source organism: Acanthopagrus latus (assembly GCF_904848185.1). NCBI lineage: Eukaryota > Metazoa > Chordata > Actinopteri > Spariformes > Sparidae > Acanthopagrus > Acanthopagrus latus. The sequence goes on from NC_051039.1 coordinate 12,933,894, forward strand.
ATGTCTGCTGTTAAAAGCGGTGACAAAGAAAAAGAAAGAAAACGCCTCGATGGAAACGACATCAAATCATGGTTGGTGTAAGGAAACCTTGTCATGTCAGTGCATTAAAGGCCTGAAGTAACAGCGAATAATTGCGGGGGACTTACCCAGAATATGATGTTGAATCCGAAGATGAAATACTTGATGCAGCAGCTCACTTCATGAGCCTTGAAATGCTTTCCTGACATCATTTTTAAGATGTCCTTTTTTTTGTTGTTTTTTTTGTTTTGTTTTTTGTCTCAGTCGAAGCTCGCGGTGAGAAAGAATCACATCTATGGTCCTCTTGTGTTTGACAGCACCGTTTGTGGAAACACCTTTTTTTTTTCTTTTTAATTTTTCCACGGCTCGACAAACGCGCAGTCAGTTGTTTCAGCGTCTAATTATAAACATCCTGCCGCGTTTCCGCTGACAAATAGGCGCAGAAGGAGCCGCAGAGGAGCGACGAGGCGTTCACGGACTGTCACTGCAGAAGTCTGTTTATTCCAGATATGGATCTCCACAAAGGTTCTTCAGCGAAACAAATTCCGCTGAAGTCAACCAGATTAAAGCCGATGGTCTCCTATCTGACCCATAATCTAGACATGGTCGTTTTGTTTTGAATGGCATGTGCGGGAACCAACGAGGGGGCTTTGGTGGTCACAGGAGGCGGGACTTCCTCCAGCAGAGGGCGTCACTGCCCTTATATGACAACTATGATCTATTTTTCATGAAGTCATTAATTTGACTTATCAAAGACATCGCGGCGATGAAATGACACCTCATTAGACGTGTTGGGCTGTAGAGTCCCAGAGCTGTCAATGTTTAATGAATCAATTAGACGTTATGGGAAATATAAATTAACATAGAAAATGTACAATAATGTAATTTCATCCCTCTTAGTTCTACAGTTTATTGATGGTAAATTGTATTTGTGTTTCATAATGATCCTCTTTTACCCAATTAGATTTAATTATGTCTTTTAATCGCAAAGTCTGTCCGTGGTGATTTTTAGTGGAACATTTGAGATTAAAACAAACTCTTTCAGTATAAAATTAAATTTAAAAAATAGATAAGTAAAAATTATCTGCAATAGCGAATCGTGAAGCCTTTCATAATGACGAAAATGTTATTTGGTCATTTCACGTTCGTGGTTATATTCATTTTATTTTATTAATTCATATAATTTCCTAATGTATTTATTTACATAATATTAAACACACTTACAATCCCACTATAAGTCTGCAATAAGAGGTGAAATTGTAACACATCACATATTTAATTCAAGCGATATTCATACATAGGTGTGGAACACATCTGACACTTTCTGATTCATATAATGGCCAACACACATTATAACTTATTCATTTATTTTTGAATATATACTTAGCAATGATACACTAGAATACACCTAGAGATATAATCTTTTTCCTATGTTGCTGTTTGTACCTTCTTGTGTTTTATTAACTGTATCATCACCTTTACTTAATTTGGTTACACAGTAACACATACTTGAGCTTTTTGTACCCTTTATGATGCATACAAGATTAAAGAAGCATGTTTAAACCAGTGTATGCATATACTGTCTTCTTTGTTTAACCCTAACCCCACACATACAGTCATTTGTACATTTTTTGGTAAAATTCCAAAGACACTGATCAGTGACAGAGCTGTGGGGGACCAAGGGGCTCTGTGAGTGAACAAACTATTACTAGTTTTAGCAACTAGTTCGCATGTTCTCAGTTCTGAGACAGCTGAGTGAATTGAAATGAAGTGGATGGGGAAAATATTGCCTCCTGGTGGCAGAAAGTGTCTCCTGCATCATTGGGAGTCTCAGTCCTGAGACTTCTCAACAGATGCAAGACACATACAGCTGTAAAATATAAGGTCATGCATGTGAACAGCATGGAAGAAGTTCTCAGGTTCCTTATCATAAACAAAAGTGTCAATAGAAATACAAGTAAAAGTTCTGCGGTTGAAGTTCTACTTGAGTAAAAGTACAGATCAGTAGTACCAGTAACATAAATGTACTCACAATGCAAAATTGTCCCTTAAGATTGTCACATTATCGAGCATTGTAATGTGCCAAAAGAAATATTTATATTTTCAATCGTAATACAATAATTTGTAAACACAAGCTGCAATTGTGTGCAACAAGATAACAAATAATTATTTTAGGAATGCTGGGGTTTTCCATCCTGAGTGGGTTCAATCAAACTCACAACTAGAAACACCCTCAATGGCATGAAGGGACTTTGAGCTACAACAATGCATCATAGAAGTAACATAAAGTCATCATTCAGTACCTCAAAAACTGTGCTGAGGTTCAGTACTTGAGTAAATAAAGTTACTTTGACCACTGACCGGGAGAAAACATTTTCAATGCATCTTTTATGTAAAATAAACACCAGTGATCAGTTTGAGCATTAACTTGGTTTATTGCATAAAATAAAATAAAGTACTAATGTTCTAATCTATTACAAACATTGGTTTACAAAACAGGATAAATTATGAAAATAAATACCTCTGTGCAGTTTGTCTGTATTGTCAATGCAAGCAGAGAAAAAAACCAAACTGAGATTAATATACACATGTAAGTCCATAAATAGGACATTACTCACTGTTATGAGATCATAATCAAACCTCATGCCAAGACAAATATCACGATGCAGAGGGCAGCGTCAGACCCGGCTGTCCTGTTCACACACACTCCTTCAATCTGAGGATGACTCACTGAATTCATACCAACAATCCATCATCATGGATCAGACGCATGATTCAATAGGATTTGCAGCACAATCTAAGCATTCTTGGGCACATCAACAGTTTTGTTCACATTGTCAATACTGTCTGTATTTTCTCCTGAAGATAACATAAAAAAAAACAATTTTTAAAGAATGTTTGGCGATACAAAGGTAGTAATCATGCAATATCAAAAATCATTCTTCAAATTTGGCTACACGTCATTTACAAAAATATAAATGGTTTTTGGATTTCACAAAATACTTCATGTTATTAAAAAATACCACTTCAGAATCACAGAAAAAAAAATATTTGTTCTACTTCTTTGTAAATCATGATCTTTCATTTGACCCTTCATGAGTTATTTTAGCAGTTTGAGTTCCCAGAAGCCTCTGCAGGAGGACACGAGTAAAACAATATTAGTCAAACAGCTTGAGGCAGTTTTCGAGAACATCTACAACAATGGTTTGTGGTGAAAAAAAGCTTTGGTGCTCCTTGTCTTGTTTAACTTTGCAACAAACTTCCCTTTTTATATTCTGCACGCAGAATTTCTGTTTGTTTCAGTGTCATGAACACAGTAATCAAACCTAATCTGTCCCACAACCACAACCATTAGCCTATTTTTTCTATTTGTTATCAAATGCAATCATTACACTGCATTTCCCCTTTTAGAGTTTATGACACATGACACAAGGATACAACCGTCCTTTCTTTTGCCTATTAAATCCACAGTCCCGTTTGATTAAGGCTTTTTGCACAGTTTTTATAGTTTTGATGATGTTTAGCACAAAAGCACTGAACCTAAAATAAATAACCCTGATAAAAATTCAAAGTGTGAGGTCATCCAAAAATGAAAATTCAGTCATTTACTTCTAACCCTCATTGCGATGGAAAGTCAGGTGAAGTTTGTGTGTCAACAAGACATTTCTGGAGCTTCACAGTGAAACAGCATTGCAGCAGTCTCCTAAACAACTGAAGTAGATGGGGACTTGTTTACAAAAAAAATATATAAAATGGCTCCATACAGCTTGTCCGGCATAATGAAATTCTCCAAAAAAACCGCAAGAGCCCAAAAGTGGTTCACGTGTGGTTGCTCTCGTGCACCCACTTCAGACGGGATGCTGACGCTTCTAACTTAGCAGCGATAGTGAAGAATTTGGCTTAGAAATGGGTATAAATAATGTCTTTTTAAAAATCAATATGGGACCCTGAAGCCTCTTGAGACCTGGATAATGCTGTAACGAGCCATTTTATGTTTTATTTTTGTGTTGTTTGTGTTTTATAAGAGAATGCTGCGTTGCTGTTTTGCTGTGAGACTCCAGAAACCTTCACCTGACTACAAACCTGACTTCCCATCAGCATGAAGGTGAGTAGATAATGACTGATTTCTCATTTTTGGGTGAACTTATCCTTTGAGAGTTGAGACGCCTGGGTGAGAGAGAAAAAATGAAGCATTAAAAGCCGTACATAAGCAAGCAGATATCTGAGTTATAATTGCACTCATCATGTTCTGAAACGCTACGCAGCACGTATTCAGCCATAGGATTTTGCGAACCATTCTTCATTTTGTGCAAAATAAGTAATTATTTCCTTGAATATTTCAACGCATCTTAATTTCACATTCTGTGTTTTTTTTTTTTTTTTACTTTTGGTTTTGGCCAATATCAAAGGGTACCTTATTCATTCAATAACATATGAATGATACAGAAAATAAACTGCATATTACATTGTTAGTTAACTAAATATATACAGGAATATATTAAACACATTTCTCATATACTATCTTGAACAATCACAACGGCATGCTGGGAGTGGAACACGGCACACCCATGACACAAAGAAGCCTATAGTGTTTCTGGTGGTTTAAATTAAATGACTCCATTATGTATTTCTTTAAAACACACAAGGCTTGGTGTTAAATACCTTCTTATAACACTACTTTAACATAAACCGCTGTGTTGAGCATAGTGAGATCAGATAAGCAACACAACATGAAGCTTTGATACTTAACGCATTGATCACAGTTAATGAATCCAGTGCTTTGTTGTTTCTGGTTTCATGATGGCCAGACTGCATCTATGAGATGCTGGGTTTTTTTTTACGTTTATAAAGGCAGTATAATGCTTTTATAATGAGGTTTTTTCAATTAGTACAAAATGTACAAAATCTCCTCTTTAGAGAAGCCTGATGCATAACACTAATACTGACAAGATCGCCTGTGAAAAGCCTGAGTACACTGTAAAGGTTTTCTTGGCTTTGATACTGTGACTATTTAAGAAGCCACTCAGTGTCGTGTTAAGACAAATTTACGACACCTTTTGTTCTTTGACAGAGTTGCATAAACACTGTTGTGTAGTGAGAACCAGACCAGGGACAGTAAAAGGAAAACATAAATCCTCACGTTTAGACCTACGTGCTACATCACCCAGTCACGAGAGCACCGGTGGACACGGCCCGACTGCTTGGACACATCCTGGTGGGGGAAGCGTTCAGCAGCAGGCTTAAGTCACCTTGATGGCAGATTTCTTGTGGACGCAGAGTAAGGAAACGTAGGGCACGCCGATGAAGGCCCATTTCTCGTTGGGCCAGAACATGATGACGGGTCCTCGCTCCGGGGCCTCGGTCGCGACGTCAAAGTAGGCGAAGCAAACGCAGCCCAGGTAGGAAGCCAGACAAATGAGGATGTGCCTGTGAGAGAGAGGAGTTAGAATGAACCAACAAACATGTGCTTTATACCTTGTGCTGTGAAATTTGCACATCTATTGATGAGACAGTCCATCGCTTCAATTCAAACACTGAACGGCTCTTTTCAAAACATATATTTTACATATTTGTTTGTATATTTTTCATATGTTTTACCTATACTTTTTTTTTTTTCAATGACTGACTGATTCTAATGGCAGCAAGTTGAAATCATCTCACTACATCTGAATCCAAATGAATCAAATTGCATTAAAATTGAAAGATGAATATACTTTTAGTACTTATAAGTTGTGTATGTTATGGAGTGTTTAAGTTTTAATGTTAATCATGACTGCTTCTTCTGAGCTGTGTTTGATCTTACCAAGCACAGTGTAAGTAGGGAAAGTTGACAGATGACCACATTTCGCAGAATATCCTGTCACTGATCCAACAGAGCAGAGCCAGTGCCCACCAGATCCCTGAGACCAGGCCAAGCTTGAACACGCGGGGGTTTTCACACCTGCAACGACCCAACACAGCACTGAGAAATGTGTACAGCCGTGAAAACACACACATAAATACACTGTGACTAACAATGTTGTTCATTATTACATAGTAACATTATCAACAGACCAACAGCAGCTGTTTTTCTGTATTTTTACATTTAATTTCATTAAATGTGCTTATGTGTAGGATCAGTGCAAATACAAAACAACAAAATGTCCCAAACAAAAGCAATTTATGAGACACAAGTCATGAATGTGCAAGTTGAGGATTGTGATAATTTCGTTACTAAAAAAGCAGCCTAACACAATCTTGTGTTGTGGAAACAAAGACACATAGGGAAGTTTTGAATAAATACTATCAGCTGATACAACTGGGGGCATGGAAAAAATGAAAAGTAAATAAAAAAGTACTTGAAATAACCACAATTACTTTTGTAAAATGTTAGTTGGATTGGGAAGAATTTTTTGTGGAAGGTCTTTTTCAGAATACACTATGTGTTTAACAGGCTGTGTTCGTCAGTCCAGGTCGGTGCGTTTACATTCACACCTTCAATGTCCATAGCAGTTTATTGTTGTGATTGTCGGTGCACACATTCTTTTTTAACGTTCCTTATTTTGGGGACCTAACAAAACAGTGAAAAGTATTCTGTTCTACGTCTCTGTACAAATATCTCCTGGTGGACACACCACTGACCTACAGAGACATGTGCTAATCCAGACTGCTGCTGATAAACTATTCTTAGTCTTGTCCTCCTTAGACACACAGACACAGCCGTGCAGCTGACTGGCAAACACCGGCTGCCAAAACAAAGACTGACTAAACTGTGGTGACGATGAAACTCACGACGATGCAGTCACTGTTACAGTCTGTCACCATCCCTTAGGTCAGAACATTTCATAAAGTCATACCAGTTTACAAGCACTTAATTTGGGTTGCCATTGTTTCAGGGAGAAAAGAATGTTGGGATGAGACAAAGTGTTTCTATAAAGGACTACAGCCCAGCAACCACAACAATGCAATAATATTCAGATAAACAAAGAGCATCACTCAGCTGGAGACGCCATGGATATTTTATATCTACAGACCACTTTTAAAGCTAGATTATGTGACTTTTGCTGTGGCTGCCTGTTGTTATTACAGTATAACTCTATGTCAATTAATGAATCAAACTAGCAAATTGTACAGTATGTTACATAATTGGTCCAGAAAGGGAGTAGAGACAGAAAAACTGGTGTCAAGGCTGCTCATGGGCAACAGGAAGTACAATAATAGATGGCCAGTGATAGGTCCACCAAGAGGGAAATAGGCCATTAAATTGTCATCAATACTGTATGATACTGTAAGTATTACGATCCATTATTTTCAAGTGGCAGCAATTCCTGACAATGAATAAAGTACAGCAATAAGTCAGCTATAGGCTCAGTATCTGATTTAATGTACTGTACATACAGTACAGCGGCCATAAGCTGGTCAACACCCCTTCCTGTTAACAAACATCAACCGACAGAACCATGACCACGCGGCTGGATATCAGCTCAAACAGAAGCGTGGCAGATAAGAAGCATGATGTGAAACCAGGAATTCTCCTGAGACACGCAGCGCAATGGAGAGTTTGACTGTTGGAGACAAAAGATAAGTGAAGGAAAGTCCGGTCTGTCTATCTGAGGTGAGGCACTGCTGAGAGGCTTCACTCACTCAGGGGAGAAGAGAGGAAGAGGCACCACGAGATCAGTCAAATATTTATCAAAGACACGGGAGATAAGTCTTCATGCACTGGTGTCAATGCTGGAAAGGCATAGATACATACTAGACGACTATACTCTATTAAAGAATGTCAGAATGGATTAATCAATCACAGCACATCGTACAGTTTCGTTGATATTTTGAAAGTGTAAACATGGTGATGTAAGTCTGACAGGGCAGGAAACGAGACTTCAGGCAATCAGACTGGATGTAAACAATCCAGATTGTCTAAATTACTTTATCCTGAGGGTAAGGGAGAGTAAGCATATTGTACAAATACCTCATTACTGTACTAAACTTTTTCAGGTATCTGTAATTTACTTGAGTGACAAACCTATTTTCTTTTTCATTGTTTTAATGCATTTGAGGCAAATTATCAATTATTTTCATTTTGCGTCATTGAATACCGAATTCCCAACATCACATGGCTGATTTCAACCCATCAATGTTATGACGCCTGGCAGGCGTAGGGAGACTTAATGATGTAACACGACAAAAACAGAGAGAGAGGGAGATAAAAGACGCGTTAGTGACTTGTGACTGCAGAGACCATGCAGCCGTCTGCCTGGATTTTCTCATTTTCTTTATTTATTGCTGGGTGCAGGAGGCTTTACCAACTCAAGATGTCGGTATCTGTAGGTCACATTAAAGAAAATGTTAAATAAGAAAGGACCTCTGTGAGTATTGACCCAGTGATGCTGCAAAAAATTAACATATATAATGTACACTGTTGTTGGCGCAGACAGGAAACAGTAGAAAAAACTAAAAAAATAGGTCATAGTGATAAACCATAGTAAAGGAATACTAATGTAAGGATATACACGTTTTTTTTTACTAGATATCATTTTAGATACAGTATTCTTTATAAACTTGTTTGTGCTTTGGGGTTACTTCCTTATCAAGTTGTGTATTTTTAAAGCTTTGCGAGACAGCAAAGGGTTAAAACAAGAGCGGGACTTCAGTCAAGAACAACATCTGTTGTTTCAATTAAAGCTTTAAATATTACACAGCTGGTATGATACAGGCTGTGGATGGTATCCAGCCGTTGCTCTCACTCATTTTTCAGGAACATAACCACAATGGGCTGCTACCTGACCTCCATAAATTACTCAGCTATTATTGCAAAACTGTGATTGGTATCATTGGTTCAACACTTCCCAGTAATACTAATATATGTAATCTTTGTAATGGATGTCCTGTACATAAGACAGGTTGTTTTTGTCAAACTGGAAGTGACTTGAATGGGTGCCAACATGCGTACTGTAAAAAAAAAAAACAAACAACAACAAAGCAGTCCGCCGTTTCTAAGGGCAAAAGTCCATCAGCCAAGGGCCGCGGGAATTCTCTCCCACTTAGTGGAACAAAAACAGGCGTCCTCTGTGGATGACTGGCACTTGCAGAAATGTCAAGAATTGCTAACAGGTTGAACAATAGATGACTGAAAGTTAAAAGAGTGACGGGCGGTGAGGACGGGATGTGGGAAACGAAAAACAAAGGAGCAGCCCCACATTACTGTGACGAAAGAAGGCTTGTTGTGTGTTTTCAGGAACATTCTTTCACATCATGACGCCCTATAATTAGCTATGAACGGGCAACATGTCATCAGACACTGGGGGCACAAAGGGGCGAAGGTGAAGCATTAATGTACTGTTGACCACAGAGAATGCATCCTGACACGGTATTCTTTTTATTGCTTGACAAATTAACATCACAGCTGCCGTGTCACTGTGAGTCCAGTGTAGGGTTGTTACAGCATGAATGTTTGAGCAAAAGTAAAACGCGTTGCATTCCACAGAGGAGTTTAGTTGTTAGGAAACAATAAGAAATTCTAACTGCTGCTGATGCTAATGTTAGCTACAGCTCATGTTAACTTGCGAATACATGTAACCTGTATGAAGTGCAATCGGTACCAGAAAAAAGGGCAAATAAATCAATGAAACAAACAATCACAGAAGACAAAGTCACGCCTACATTTACAGAAAGTTGTGTGGTAAGTTACAATTTGTGATTTGCCTCCTGAAACTATTTATCTTAGAAAGTTATTTTGCAGCCTGTGGAGCTACAGAGTACCAGAGTTGATTGCATTTGATTAGACATGCTTCAGATTTCCCTGATAGCAGCTGATTTATTAATTTTACTAAAGTCTTTACCAAGACATTTCTTAAATTCTAATGTAGCCTGATTTAGTGCATCACTAGCTAGCAGTTTAAGGAACACACATACTGTGATAAAGATTCTAAACTCCAAGGTCACTTGTTAAGGTTGTCACAAAAGGCCACATCCCGCAGTCTTCTTTCACAGGCTCTATGGCCAATTAAGGCAAGCTTCAACAAACTTTGGAGGGACTTTATACACAAATTGCAATGGATTTCAAAATAGTGGTGCAACCCACTCTTGTTGAATAAACTGTGTTGCTTACACATGCAGACAATCGGTCATCCCACAGTCCTGGAAAAGTTACTCACTTATTATTTCACAAGTTAATTAAATAACAACTCAACACTTAATATTGTATAGGATTATTTCCTCGCTCTCAGAACTTGAGTCAAGTTGGTGAGTGAGGATAACATCCTGTGCCACCCTTGAAGCGACGAAGAAACATGGGTGCATACATAGTATGACGGATCAGGGCTGCACCTTCACCTCAATCACCTGTGTTGTTATCCAAAAAAAAAAAAAAACCTGTTCACGAACCTTTTCAGCTCAGTGATGAGCAGTACGGTGCAGGGGATGCCCAGGGTCATGAGTGACAACGAGTTGACGACGGGTTTGACGAAGGCCAGCCCAGTGGTGATCCCTGACAAGATGCCTATGACCACTTTGAACCTTGACCTAGATTCATGAAGGAAAAAAAAAAAATGTCAGAACAGAGTTTTGCCCTCTGTGGTGAAATTCAGATGGAACGTTGGCTCTTAGACAGAAAGCACTTTCACACTCTAACCAGATACAGTAATAAAACAAAAACATGGGGAATATTTAAAGCGACAGGCTGAAGTGAAAGAGCAGCCACGACGACTCTGCAACAATGGAAAGAGAAGTTAAGACATGTGATGCAGCTTTTACTGGTGTCAGCTATCTCAGACAGGCCTATTATTAAACAGGCAGTCATAGCAGTGGAAACATCATATGACATCTCAGTGGCCAACAGTGAGCTGCTCAGACAAACCTGCTCAGCACTCACATGTGAGAACATCCTGTATGTCCACCGGAAATACTAAAGAAAAGTCACACAATGCAAGGAGAGTTTCCTCCTGAGTTCAACTGATCAGCTGAAGGCCTGTAAACCAGCTGCAAGTGGACGAAAATCTGCATGCAAGTGTCAGTTTTAAAGGGACAATTCACCCCATTATACTTTTTTCCTCTTATCTGTAAACTAGGTCAATCTAGATTGTTTTGGTGCAAATCCTCCACCTTTGTAGATATCAGCTACAGAAATGACTACTGTCTCTTGTATAAAATGGAACTAAGCTTTTTTTGTATTTACTTTATTTGCACACACATACAAGATGATTCCTGACACACACACAAAAAAAAAGACTCTACAGGTAAGATTTTGGGGTGAACCCTCAGAAGGTAGTTATTCGGACAGCGTGTTACACTGGTCAACATACCGATCCCTCCTGAACATCCTGGGCAGGTATCTCTTGGGAAACCACATGGCGATGGCACACATCAGCACCCAGAGTATTGCCAACTCATCCAGCATCTGGCCGAGGAAGCTCAGGGTGGCGTGAAAATACGTCGATCCGATGCCTGAAAGACAGAGAGGCAGACGCAAGAAAAAACATTTGTCAGAAAAGAGAGACGTCATCGGTGTGTTTATGAGATTGTGCCCTTTTAAAAAATGCTTATAAATGTCACTTTTTAAAGAAAGCATAAGAGGGTCAGATTGTGTCAAAAAAACATAGCTTAAAAGGACACAAGCTCTTTAGTTTTGCAACTTCAGTGTTGTGAAATGATAAACAAATGAACCCTGTAACCTTATGAACTTTGTGTCAAGTGCTAAAAAACTGCAAAACTGTGTTTATTTTACAAAGTGCACAGCTGACATGTTTCCATTTCCACTTATCAAATGTGACCAACATGATGAAAAAGTTGCAAATGACACCTCTAAATGAAACACACAGATCGCATGTGTTGGAAGTAACAAGTGAGAAACTTTAGGGACGTGAGGCCTGACCGGCAGTCTTCTGTAAAGTTACTCACTTGGTGCCTCTAACACTGAGAAACACCTGCAGTGTTTTGGCAGAGAACACAAAATCTTTACAGTTATAGTTAAAAATAGGAAGCGGTGTTACTGTGAGTTTTAAAGTGCTGCGGAGGGACGGATCAGTCGGTGCCCATTTGTTATCACGGTCCAACAGACCTTCTGTTATCAGCACAATCTGTTTTGAGAACAGCCTCTGCAGGAGATTCCTACAGTTGCACAAACTTCTTTTTCTCAAAAAAAAAAAAAAAAGGGGGGGACCGAACATATACAGACTCTTAACTTTCTCATGGAAGTTAAGAGTCATTTTGTCAACCAAAAAATGCCAAACATTAATTGGTTCCAAGATCTGAAGTGTAAATATTAGCTACTTTTTCTTAGTCTAAACAAAATATTTGGGATTTTTGGACAGTTTGGACCAGGAAGTTGTGACCTTTTCTTCACAACTTTCTGACACTTTAGAAACCAAACTATTGAATTATGAGAGAACGTAACAAATGTCTATAATTGGTATTTTAAGCAGGAAACGCAGTAATCCCAAACTGTGTGAGCGACACACACAGCTGAGGCCAGAACCAAAGAAAAGAGGCTGAATAGTGTCGTCATTCGAGAATACATAGGTTTGTTTTTCTGCTTGTGTCAAAGTTCATCCCGACTGCAGAGACAGGGGAGGAGAGATGAAACCGTGTAAACCCTCGCAAGCTGCGTCCTGAAGTTTTACCCCGCCTTCAGATCCCTGAAAATATACTCAGAGCTGTCGTGTTATGGAACGAGAGCGACTGAAATTAGAGGGCTGCTTTCATTTCCCTTTGGTTGGTGCACTTAGTCATGTGAAAAGACAAGACTGATACAACATTACGCTGTGCAGAACCAGAGCTAATGACCTCTCTCACATCTGACCCATTGTTCGAGTTCTTGCGGCTAACTCAGCTATGCAAATGGGCTGCAGTTGTTTTCCTCGGCCTGCTGAGGTCACCTGTCAGGAACAGAGGGAGGTCTGTCAGGTTATCTCTGCTGACGCTGCAGCGCCGACTGTTTTCATAACAGCAGTGAGGAAACAACTGTAATCTCCTCAGGACTGTCATTTACATAAAGCAGCGCCATTTAAGACAGAATTTACTGTGTCCAATCAAATGAAACGTTCAGCAATGGGCTTATTCATCCCGCCAATGAAAGAGCCCAGTCACAGTCTGTACAAGGGGGTAAAATGATTCAGGGTACCCTAAAGCTACAATGGAGAACAGTGACGGAGGCCAGTGAGTCCAAGCAGAGTTTTTTTGTTGGTGCACTTACTTGCAACGTACAGTATGTATAGTGTAATCAAAACATTTTTAGAAAATGGTGAAAAATATCAAGCAGTGTTTCCTCTAAATGTCTTGTTTTGTTCACAAGTTAAAGATATTCAGTTTACTGTCACAGAGGAGTAAAGGCAGCAGGAAATATTCACATGTATGTATTTTTAGGGTGTTGTATTGCAAGTTTTTCAAGCAAAATCACAATTTTGATGGCCTGAAGACTCACAAAAATTTGCAGACATGTCCACAAAAGTCCATAAAATCATTTTAGAAGTCTGGTATCTTTAATGTCTTGTGAAAAGTTAGTGTACTGTTGGACATTTCCAGGGGTCCTACTTGGTTAAACTCCTCCAAGGGCGCTAATTCTTTTGAAAGAATTACTCAAACTGACTACAAACATGATCAAAATAGTGGTTCATTTAACAGCTGAAAACTAATCAATTACATTCACAGCAGCTCTGATGTACTCTTACAGATTATTTTCATTATCAAATGATCCGCAGATTATTTTCTCAATGAATTGATCAAACTGCTTTTCACAAAATCCACAGCCAAAGCTGATATGATGTAACCACAAGCAACAAGCAAAACCTTCCAAATGTTGACTTTACTTGCATAGAAGACCAAGAAAACCACCAAATGTTCACATTTTAAAAGCTAAAACCAGCCACTTGTTGCTTCAGTGTAATAAGATGAAGAGTGAGATCTAGATAATTATGTCCAATTGATTCATCCAACAGGCAGTAACACATTTTCTAATCTCTTTTCTTATGACAGACCTCACACTGACACATGCTTTGTCAGTTAAAAGGGCACTATGCAGTTTTTAAGGAGAAGAAAAGCTGCTCTCAGAGGAAAATAAGGTCCCCAGAACACAGTTTGAAGCTAGAGAGGTGGCAGGGTCCGCCACATATAAACACATACCACTTTTCCACTGGTCAAAAATCCCACTTAAACCCGCGAAGATTTTTTTGCGTGCAATAGGAATGTGTACACTCTGCATTTACACCCGGGTCAAATACCTCGGTGCGAAGTGATGACGCATTATTGACATCCTGCGGTGGCGTGTAATTTAGGAAGGAATCTGGGATGCGGTCTCCTGCAGTCTATTCAAGACACCAGGATGTGGGTCGGGGTTGAAGCCAATTTTTGTAGTGGCCAAACCGCGTAACTACAACGTGAACTGATGCCCTACGGCCAATAGGCTAACACTGTGAAAAAAGCGTCTCCTAGTCAGTCCGATAACATTTGGGAAGTCTTGAAGAGCCATACAATCAAATTACAGTATCCACATTCAAGTTAGCCGGGCACTAAACAGGAAGTTATTCGGCTCGGTTGGCGGAAGTCTCCGTACAATGCGGAAGCTATGCAGAAGAACCCACAAGAACCCAACTGGAACCATTTCCGGCGAATTTGTGATGCGAAACGTGGCATCAGCGGCGTACAACATGACCCATCGGATAAAAATCTGGAAGTGGGAATGGAGTCAACAGGCGATTTTTTGCAGGTTGATCCGCTTTTTAAAAAAAAAAAAACAGCGTAGACCTGCAAATTTCGGTGGAAAAGCAAAACAGTTGTCCTTTAAGGTCAGTTTGTTTATTCAGTCATGAAAACAAAGAGTTTGTTTTAGTTTGCATTAAAAAAAATAATTAATAAATAGTCAATGAAGATTTTCCTCTTTTGATTAAGATTTCATTCCCAAAACTACAGAGTACACCTTTAACAAAATATAAACATTTCATATAGGCATGGATAAGCACTAGTTATTTTTTTCTGTGTGCTGAGCTGAAGTGAAGTTAGAAAAAGTGAACAGAAACGTGAAAGGTTAAAAAGGTCACCAGACAGACAGACAGACAGACAGCCAACTTACCAACCACAACCAGCAGAATCCATATGAGGTAGATCCCACTGTTGAAATGTGTTGCATATTGGCGGAACAAGCACATTAATATGGGCGGCAAAACAAAAAACAAAATGTTGCTGATCTGAAATGATAAAACAAAAGGAAAAGCTATGAGCAAAAAAAGAAAAAAAAGAAAAAAAAAAAGATTACATCACACCTGGACTGATCGTGTCGGCTCAGTGACAACGTGCTTGTCAGAAGTTGATCAGTGTTTTATAACAAACTATCAGCCAGAGCAAATAAAATTCAAAAAAAAGAAGAAAAAAACGGAGGATCTGTAACCTGAAGCTAACAGTTTAAAAACATCATGGTGACGGTGTAACTTAAAAGCTAGCTGTTGCTAACAAGGTGGAGTCGTATACAACGCTATATAAGAAAAGCAGTGCATCACAGAAGAACAGACACAAAGCCAGAGAAGCTGTGGGTTTGTCTAGCTGTCAACAAAAACAAATCACAATGAGACCTTCACACCGACCGTGTTGTAAAATTCTGCGATGCTGGGGTATATCAGGTAATTGCCTTCACACCAGTCCACCTCGGAGCTGCCAGCCTGCAACTGGTCCCAAAAAATCAGATTAACGTTACTCATGTTTCTGTCGGATGGACCAGTGAGAGCCGAGCAGACGACAACACTGCGAAGACTAGAAGAAGAAGAAAGAAGAAGAGGGGAAAAAAACACTCGAGGAGGAAAAGTCAGTATCCTCCGCTAGATGATGTCGTTTGAGACCTGACACGTATTGCACATCCACCAGTGTGACAGAGTACATAAATTGTCGCTGAGCTGCATTTTTAACGCGTCGGTCCGTCAACAAAGCCTCCTGTCCTGCCTGTCGTGACGCTCTGTGCTGTGCACTGACAGCTGCTCCGTCTCTGGCCAAAGAGCGTTCGAGCGCGGCGAGAGGGTTCGCTCCCGTCTACTTCCGTCTTCGGTGAAACGAGACCACAGCGGCCTCGGCTCCGGAAGTCCTCGTTTATTTGTTTATTTTTATCTTCTAATACATAACCTAAAAAAAACAACACAATGAAAAGTGATTGATTAGCTTTAAACAAACGTAATGATTTAACACGTTGAATACAATTTTACATACGGGATTAAACCACATGTTTAGCCAACAAGGTGGTGTGTACATTTGTTTTCACCTCAGTGAATTCTTATGGAAATAACATTTGTTTTTAGTGGTGTAGAGGAACTAAGTACTATTCAAAATGAGTGAGGAATATTGGGATATTTTTGTGTTACTCTTGATGGTTTATTCTGTGGCATATCTTAATTGTTATTCTTGTGAGTCCCCCAAAATAATGCAACGCATTTCTACTGACTTTTATTGCATATCCATGCACATCCATAAATGAACCCAAATCCTAATATCACTGAGGAGTTTTGTGTAGTGTACACTATAGTGTAATTTGGATGTACTTGTACTTTATTTCAGTATTTTGAATTTAACAAATACAGTTAACTGTGCTTCTTATAGAGACATATTACTGTACGTACATAGCTGAATGCCACTTGACATACACTAAATAACTACACACCTCACTTAGAATCATCTTGAGGTATAAGGAACTTATAATCCTTGTTTATTTTCATTGTATTGTGTACATTTTGAATTTTGTGGACATCTATTAAGTTGTATATGAGGTTTAAATGTATGTTTATACAAGTTATACGTACATCTTTTGTGCACAACAATTTGGCAGGGGATAAATAATGGTTAGCTCATCTTATCTCCATGACATGATATTTCACACTTCTGCTTAATTGGATTTCTTTGCCCTATTTAGTACATTTTATTCAGCAGCTGATTTTCAGATTCTAAGCTCCTACATGAGTAAATAAAAAACAATTCTTTGTTTTACAGTAAATTAAGATAACCAGTGGTATTAGTAAGATAATGAGCTCCATCTTGACCAGGATTGTTAAAATATTGCATACATGTTTATGCATCAATAATAATAAGATACTATGATATATTTTGTACCACTGACAGGGGCCACTCACATATTTTTTTTTATTTTTTTTTTTAGTGATAATACTTTACCCACACAGGTGTGGGTAATAAGGTAAAAACATATCAACTTGTCATTCAGTTTTCAAGATCTCATTCCAAAAGAAAACACAATCAAGGGAAGAAGTTATTTTGGGTATATTTCTCACACTGTAAAATGAGGAACTTTGTTCAACAGCTTCGTATGACATGTCATCAGTTCTGCATCAGTGAACTGCTAAAGACACAAGGTGGAGTGTACATTTAGACATTACTTGTGCAGGGCTTCTCTCTGACTGGACTGGGATGGTTGTTATCTTGACCTCACAGCTGCTAAAATACTCTCTGGCGCCCTCTGACCAACGCATGCGCAGTGACTCCATAATGCCCTCGTTGTGTTGATGTAATTTAGGCTACTTACATGATCATAACCATCGATTGTTGTGATCAGTTTGATAATGTAATTTATTTATCGTGTTTTGAGTTTTCAGAGGATTACAAGTCTTCTTAAGTTTCACACTCATGAGCGGGGGAGGTTAGCTTTATTCTGTCATGTGTCTAGAGTAAAGAAGATGAAACAAGTAAATAAATAAATAAATAAATTCGATAACCCAGATATGTTTTTTTAAGAAGCAAATTATTTTGACAACATTATTGGAATGTGTCTCTTTTCAGGTGAAACTTACCTTTTAATTGACACAGATATTTAAATTAAAGATGAGAATACATGTATAATTTGGTAATCGTTGAATGCATTTTTTGTTGTCTCGCTGTTCTCGCTTCTCTGGTTTGAAGTTGTTTAATAACCTTCAGCTGGAGTCTGATGAGAACGTAACAGTGAGCCAGTTATCGCGAGAACATTTCAGGCCTATGTGAGACCACGGAGCGGATATCCGTTCTCTTTTCCGTGGCGGACCGTCGTAGGGCCGGTTTGGCAAAATGAAGGTACAATGTTTCCCTAACTGTAAATCACCATTTGAGGCTGTTTTCGTTAAAATACTCCCGTGTTGTAGATGCCATGGTTCTGAACTTAAAAGCGGAGTAGTTAAATATTACATTCACGGATCTGACACGAAGGATGAGCTTTGATTGTGATAGCATCCAGCGCTGAGGATTCTGTCGGCTAGTGGTTTGAGAAACATGGCCGCACACTGAGCGCAATGTGCAACGAGCCCAAGTCTCAGTGAACTGCATTAAAAAGCTTTAAAACTTTTTAGCCGACTCAGTTTAAACTTTGTGTTTTCCGCGTTGTCAATTTACGCAGTTTCAATGGTTATACTAATGCTAGCGATGTACCGACGGCTAATGTTAGCAGGCTATCAGTTAGCCGGCAGAGAAGCTAACAGGCCCCCGAGCCATTGAATCTCTAAGTCTAGCTTTAGCTCAAATACGCTAATCTATAGTCATTACAGTTACAAGTTAGAGGTTTTCTCAAGTCTCACACGTTCCCCTGTAATGTCAGATGTTCTCCTCACAGCTCTCAGCTAGTATTACCTGCTACACCTGCCTCCATGAGGACTTTCAGTAACCTGTCATGACCTGTGTGTACTCCAATATGCTGAAGTTCATGTACTAACATTCTCATTGTATCTCCCTTTCAGCTGAACATCTCATTCCCCGCTACTGGCTGCCAGAAGCTGATTGAAGTTGATGATGAGCGCAAGCTGCGTACTTTCTATGAGAAGCGTATGGCCACTGAGGTGTCCGCTGACCCTCTGGGAGATGAGTGGAAGGTATGTAGTGATATTCACACTTTGATGTCTTTTATACTTGATGTGACCTTGCTAGTGTACATTTAAGTATTCCTTGCTGTGAGTGGGACATACATGCACATCATAATGCAGACTGTGGCACACCAGTAGACCCTTTTTGACTGGTCTGTAGTCATTAAGGGGGGACAGCGTGTTGCCAAAGTAACTGTGGAGCTGCTTTACCAGATGCAACCAGAGCCTGGGTCAGTGGATGGTTGAACTGCAATGCTCTCTCATTCAATGTGTGTATACTATCAGACACTCAAGCTGATTTTCTCCTATGATGACTAAAATGCAGCAGTTTTGTTTGTCCTCGCATCCACACCTTAAAACGTCCCCCTCCCAAGCTCCTCATCTCAGTGCATTTAATAGATTTAAAAGTCATCAGTGATTGCAGTTTCCAGGTCATAGGATGAGAGAGGATGCAAGCGAGCAAAAGTTGGCATATACAGAAATCATCTCTGTGTGACAGGTATCTTAAACAGAATAGCAGAGGAGTAACAGCTGTGTTTCTGTGCTCTTACAGGGTTATGTGGTGCGCATCAGCGGAGGCAACGACAAGCAGGGCTTCCCCATGAAGCAGGGTGTGCTGACCCACGGCCGTGTGCGCCTGCTGCTCAGCAAGGGACACTCTTGCTACCGTCCCCGCAGGACTGGCGAGCGCAAGCGCAAGTCTGTCCGTGGTTGCATCGTTGATGCCAATCTCAGCGTTCTGAACTTGGTCATCGTCAAGAAAGGTAACGTTCTCCATCTGGCTTATAAGGACTAATTTACAATGTAGAACATCTGATTCAGAAAGTTAACCTGCAGTTAATTCTTGTAGGCTACACAGTGTAGACTTTTTTTCCGATGACAAATTGTTGGTTGTAAATTCTGTTCACGGCACACCAGTAGACCCTTTTTGACTGGTCTGTAGTCATTAAGGGGGGACAGCGTGTTGCCAAAGTAACTGTGGAGCTGCTTTACCAGATGCAACCAGGGTCTGGGTCAGTGGATGGTTGAACTGCAATGCTCTCTCATTGACTTGTCTACACGAGTATTGGACTGACACTAGAGCTGTTATAATATGACTAAGATGAAGCAGAGAATTTTTTATTTTTTTTTCAACACTTTCAGTTTCCTCTTAAACTGAGTCTGGCAGAGTGAGATGAGATCCTGTTAAGTGTGGCCAGATTTTCCAGAAAGTGTACAGTCTCTTGTCATTCTGCAGTAGCAGGCAGCTGCGTCTTTGTCTGTGCCCTTGATTTTTTTGTCCTTAATGACTTGATTTGTTTATGATTTATGCAGGTACCCAGCAATTTTATAAAATGAACTTGACCATAATCATCTTGATTGACCCATCTTCTTCTGGTCTGGTTACCCTCAGGTGAGAAGGACATTCCCGGGCTGACCGACAGCACCGTCCCTCGCCGTCTTGGTCCCAAGAGGGCCAGCAAGATCCGCAAGCTCTTCAACCTTGCCAAGGAGGATGACGTTAGGCAGTATGTTGTGAGGAGACCCCTGACTAAAGAAGGTAAGCATAGCGCTGTTCCCACTGCCAGTTTTACTTAAGCCTCCTAGTGATCAGAGTATCGCTCTTTACTGGGTGTTGATTTAACTGTCAATGAAGCTTGAATGAGACTATGTGCCAGTTAAACACAAGTTTTAGGGGAAAGTTGGTTCCTTCAAGGTAAAAGATGGGGATCAGGGATATACAACTTAGGCTAAGATATTGATTTACAATACTTGGGATGACCTTAAAACAGTTTGAATATTTTTTTTAATTATATAAATGGCTTGGCTCTTGGTGTAATATTGCAAGGCTTTATGTCTTAAGCCTTTTGCTTTTGTGATAACTGCACCAATTATCATCTCAGCTGTTTAGCAGTGTACTAGATGTATACACTTGTAGTTATTATCCTCTTTCTTAAAATTCTGTTTTTACACGCAGTCTGAGTAGTTCCTTTCCAGATAAAACTTAGGTCACCAAGAACATTAGTCTGTCTTGCTGCTCCTCTGCCTCTGTTTGCCTGGGTTTACTTTTTGTGTAAAAAGATAAAAATCATTGACCATACACACAAAAGAGCCTGGGGCAGAGGATTGGAATGACAAATTTATCATTTCAAATGAAAATGCTGCTTAAGTATTGCACCTACTTGAACTCTAAATAGTGCGTACAAACATTAGTGATGATGCAGGTGTAATGATGGAGACATGCATGTTGGTCTACGGCATCCTTAAATTAACTTTACTCTGAAGGTTGAATAAGTAAATAGAATACACTGGCTGTTGGTGATGAGCTGATGCTATGCCAGAGTAAAAGCCCTTTTACTTTTTGGCTTCATCAGCATAAGTTCTGGAAAATGAGTCCTGCTCTGAAGCGGTTGTCACCTCTGTACATCACAACATTAAGTACACCTGCATCAGTAACAATGCATGGGCGCAGTGTTAAAATCAGCTGCTCTACTTACTCTGCATTTTGTAGAGATGGAGCTGTCATCACTGAGGATGGTGACAAAATGATTGACCTTTCTGGTTGTACAAAGTCTGCTGTACAAGCCAAGATCAGGAACAGATGTACTGGATACTAAACTTAAGTCAGGAAAACAAAAACAGCAGATAAACTTCGATTTAGAGCTTTGTGGTCTCACAGTATAGTCGGTTGATGTTAAATGTGATTTGTAGGAATGGAATCACTGTTTAATGGGATTTTAAAAGAGTTTTTGTGGAAACAAATGTAGAAGTTGTTTGGTTCCAATAAAGTTTCGGTCTTGATGATGCTCATCATATTGGCAGTTTTCCTGCACTGGAGCTATTAGAGTGAATGGGAATATCATGCACCATCACCCAACTCAATCTACCTCATTAGGCATTTGTTCACATTATAATAACTGGATGTCATCTGTCTAATAGGCAAGAAGCCCAGAACTAAGGCTCCCAGGATCCAGAGACTGGTGACGCCCCGTGTGCTGCAGCACAAGCGCCGCCGCATTGCCCTGAAGAGACAGCGCACCCAGAAGAATAAGGAGGAGGCCTCTGAGTACGCCAAGCTGCTGGCCAAGAGGATGAAGGTAATTTTGTTAGCTCTAGATTGCATCATATGTTAATGTGAATTTTCTAGACATGGTGAAAAATCCTTCACATTGGGGAAACTATTAGATTGAAAATGCAGATTCATTGCTGCACAGAAATGTTTTTCATAGAGGTCATCTTTGCAACATTTTCTGTGCTGTTATACATGTTGAGTTAGTAGGATTGTCATTTTGTTTGGATTCCTCATTTTAAAAGTTTTGATTAGAAAGTTATTACAATTAACATTAAAACAAGGTCAAATCCAAGTGTAGGTCATTGTAGTTTATTAGTTGGTTTGCTTTTTGAAGAATTGCCTTCAGCAGTAAACCAATATTGTGAAAGGGCTGAGGTTAAAGGCATCCCTTGTGATATTGCTGTGCAGCAGTCTTGACTTGAATGGCTGCTTTTTTGTATTGAAACATTTTACTGACACATTTTGTTCCTGTAAACAGGAGGCCAAGGAGAAGCGCCAGGAACAGATCGCCAAGAGGCGCCGCCTTTCTTCTCTGAGAGCATCCACATCCAAGTCAGAGTCCAGCCAAAAGTGAAATCAAAAAGTCAAATAAACACATGTTTTGCTGAAAAAAATCCTTTTGTAATTCAATTTTTTTTAATACAGTGGTATAATGGGATGTTTACATTTAGGGCATTTAGCAGATGCTTTTGTCCAAAGTAACTTGCAGTATTTCATACATTAATACACTGCTGGTGGTGGCTGCCATGTAAGGTGCCAACCATTCCATCAGGAGCAGTTTGGGGTTCAATATCTTGCCCCAGGACACACAGACCTGGGGAATCATACCAGCATTCTGATAAGATGTTCACTCTACCACTGAGCCACAGCTGCCATTTGCATTGCAGAAGGCAATACGACTGACATGAGATGACGATGGGGTGGTCTTACCCCTGGATGAAGTTGGTGGGTTGCTGTGACAGAAAAGTCATACTGTAAGAATATGAAAATATTGTGGGTTTGAGTGCAAGAGTCCGTATCATTTTGGGTGGTGGTCCCGGGACTCGTTAAGGATCCCAACTGCAGAGGGGAAGAAACTGTTCATGAGGTGGGAGGTTTTGGTCCTGATGGACTGCAGCCTCCTGCCAAAGGGGAGAGTGTCAAAGTCTGTGACTGGGAACTACAGTGAGGCCAGGAGTGGCTTGGTTGAGGATTTGAGGTGGGGCAGCACAAGGCGCTCGAACAACTTCATCACTACAGTGTCTGTAGTCATTCAGTCCTGTGGTCCCTGGCTTTTTGGGGACGGGGATAATGGTGGAGACTTTGAAGCGGTACAATCAACCATACAGACAAATTCAACATCAAAAGGTGTTTTGTTCTATAATTACATGATTAATAATGTCCCCCCCCATTATTTGCACCAAATACACACTGCCTAATTGTGGTGGCTTGTCTGCCTGAACAGCAGGCAGATTTAAAAGCACAACGAGAATCAAAGTTCATGAATGTTCAAGTTTTATTTAAGTTCATTTAGGCCAATTTTCAGCTGGACCTGAAAGTGGGACATGAATTCAGCACACTATCATGATGTTCTATCAGCGACCAATACATCCTTTAACATCACACCCGTTATCAAATGGAGACGTCTTGGTCGGCCACCTCATTCGGACGGCTGGTGGCGTCGCTTGATGGTGAACCTGGACCACGTCCTTGTGAGTTGAGGGCTCAGCAGCACTTGGACAACGTCTCTTTTGGTTGGGTCGGTGTTGTTGGGACAGCGGGCAGCTCAAGTTGTACATCTGGCAGATAAAGAACAAAGCAGACACAAGCTGATGCTGCACGTACTGAGGCAGCCCCCACATACTGCAGGCCAAGGTCTGCCAGCCGGTCTGAAGGTCCTGAACCAGACCTGAAGACAAGTTCTCCATGATCTGTGGAGTAGAGGACAACAGACTAACTTCTCTCAGGCTAAGAAAAGACAAGTCAAATGGATTTGTGAAGTGACATTTCATCCTGACATGCAAATGGATGTAACCCACCTTTGTGATCAGCTTTCTTACTTTTAAGTCTTTGAGTGTTTTCATGTGTCTAAATAGGGGCTTTTCAGTAACAGACTAAATCTAGGTGTTGGGTCATAAATGGATAAATCAACATATTAGAGAGGTGTTGATGGTGTTGTGCGCGTGTTTCCCATACTTTCTAACATGCGTGATAAACTACTCACAGCACACCTGAACAGATTGAATCCTGGACCCCACCATGTGGTAGGTCCTCCTGCACAGCTTGGCAGTGAGTGAAACCAGCTGCACAGGGTAACTTCTCCTGGGTGTCGCCACATCGAAACCCTCCAGCAAGTGAGCTTCTATTCCTATAAAGTCAGCAAGAAGATAATTTAAGTGACAAGAGACATTTAGGTTCTGAATGTGACTCGTTTTACATCAGGTAACTCTTCATTAAGCCACGTACCTTTATCCTCCTCAGTGGGAGGGAGCACTCGGTCCATCAGAGCCTCTGACCTGATCAGAGCAGCGTCCAGTCCCATACAGGCCACACTGATGGCTCGGTCCACAAGCGGCTGGTCAGCCCGGTCACCGCCCTGCTGCATCATGTCCATCAGCCACGTCACACAGTCCACGGTCCCATTAGCTGCAGTGCTCACCACATCCTGGATCTCGTGCATCTTGGTCTTGGCAGTGGCAACAATCTGGATGAAACAGAACAAAGCCAGGAGATGATTGACGGAAAGATTTATGAGGCTCATTTAGGTCTGAAAAATAAAAAGAGAAAGAAAATATACCTCCTCTGTGGGTGTGTGCAGCACTGGGAACCTCGTCTCCAGCCAGTCAAGACTTTTACATGCGACGTCGTTTGCAATGGAAACTGTGGGAATAATCCAGGCAGTGAAGCAGTTAGTGAAAAGTTATCACATTTCTGCAATAAAAGACCCCTGCAGTCTTCATTTAGCAGGAGATGTTGCCCCTATAAACACAACTTTATTTGAGCAAATATAAACTCAGCATCCTGAGAGGATTATCAAAGGGGAGATTACAGTATCTATACTTCACATGTCTATTGTGTGGTCTCTCCTGCAGCAAATTCTTTTCCAGTGATCACCTTCTTTGTTTCACAGTTTGATTCCAGACTGGGAACAGCAGCAGGGTGCAGGCATGTACCAGTGTGACTGACTGAACTTACTGTGTGGCTCCAGTTTAACAATGACAGGTGAAGCCAGAGCCGTCACTCGTGTCTCCAGACCCTCACACACAGACATCAGGCTGGGGTGGCTGCACTTGGTGTCCGTGTACAACACCGACAGCCTTATGCAGGCTGAGCGAACCACTGGCAGCTTGGCCAGTCTGGCAGCTACACTCTGTCCCTTCTGCGGGAAATCAATAGACACACAGAGCTACAGACACAGTCCATTTTATTCAGCAACAGTTTTACTTGATGCACAGATATTCTGTTTCTGATATGTGTTTTTTTTTTCTTTCAGCAAATAAGTAATCTGAAGCCCCAAAAATCCAAAATATATGATTTAGGGGAAGTTCAATTGATAAGAATCTGCCATCCAAGCTGTTTACAGCTGGATTTATATGTAGAAACACAGAAAGTACAAACAGGAGAAAGACTAGAGGTCGATGAGGACGTGTTGATGTGTCGCTTGTACAGGTAATCCAGCTGGATTGTTCTCACCTGGTTGTTGTTCATCGGCATGTTTCCTTAACTGGGGTTAAAAAAAACCAAACCCTTAATATGAGTAAACGTTTAGCAGACTGTATTTGAAAACACAGACAACACTAACCCTGCAGAAAGGGGTAAGAACCCCCTTACCTGTCTCTCCTCACATCGCGTGGTCGCGTCGTCAATTAGCGCTCACCTGTGCTGAACGCCGCTCAGAAGCTCTCGGGCTGATCTCGCGAGATCTCAACGCATCTGCGGTAACGTTCAGTCATAGAGTTTATTCATTTTCGTTTCGGTTTTTATTTGTTTTTCTTTCTTTTTTCTTTCTTTCTTTTTTTATTTTTTAAATCAGTCAGCATCATGAACACTTTAATCAGGACTGTTCGGGGTGTTCAGGAGCTTTGAGTGCTCAACTGATACTAATGTACTCTACATATATTCTCTAAAGTTTTTGTTAATATATTTCACGTTTTGCACGCTTAGCTGACCTGTCAGCAATGACTGAAATACTCTGTTGTTTATTCTTGCAATGAATTGGAATATAATAACATTAGATTTTTATATCATTTGTCATTAATTAAACAATATGTTCCTTATAATTAATAGGCTACCAAAGCACATACTTTCCTACATAGGATCCTAACGATTTGTAAATTATTGTGAATTCAAGAATTCGTTAACGGGTGTATTTAATTAATAATTAGTGCATGAATAGTGCACTTTTTTACTGAGCCCTTTTATTTCAGACAGCAGTTTCTCTACATTATAATGTACCTTCGTCGCTGGTTTTGCTCATAATCACAGCACGCTGATTTTTCCGAACAGGTTTTGTTTACGCCAACGTTCGGTTGTTGTTGTTTTGGTCACATACATTGATTAAAGCTGGCTTCATCGCTGTGAGCAGGATTTGAACCTGCGCGGGGAATCCCCATTGGATTTCGAATCCAACGCCTTAACCACTCGGCCATCACAGCTCTGAAGAGCCGAAAGAACAACACGAACACTCACTTACAAACGCTTCTTAGTCTCGATTCTGTTTCCTTAGACTTTACATCTGATCACGCGAGGGGGGCTTCAGGTAGTGAAACCAAGGTCAGCTTGTTGTGTTGTCACACATGTCAGGAACACCAAACCCAGACCTTCCCTCCATCAGACAACACTGGCCGCCGAACTGCGTCTGATTCCTGCAGTCTGATGTCTGACTCTGATGCTGGAGTCCTCACTGAAGCACAGGGGTCAAATAAATCCTCCTGTAGGTGCACTGCTGCTGCTGCTGCTGCTGCTGCTGCTGCTGCTGCTGCTGATCTGTGAGAGGATTTTAATCATTCAGTATAAGACAGTATTAACCATCAAACCAACCTTCATATGAATAAAATATTGTCAGATTTTGTCATTTACTAAGACGATTGATGCCTCTTTTTTAATCTTGTATGTGTTATTAGTCGTCATTTGTATTGATTCTGTAGCTACGCTTAAATATAGACCATGCAGCGCAGTGGGGGACAGTAATAAACCCTTTACAAGGTCGTTGCACAGTAATGGAACCTGTTTTCCGGATTAACGACCGTACCAACAGGTTTATTTGCTCATGTGGGCCTCAGATTAAACACGCTCTCTGAGTGAAGGGTCAAACATCTCAGCTCATTAACTCTCCGAGCCCGCTGAGTGCGGCTCCAGCATCGCACTGCCCGCAGTGTGTGATTACAGGAGGGACACTGATGGCTGGTAATCACGGGGATGAATACGCAGACGCAACCAGCTCTGGGTGTGCATATTGATGAGGGAGAGGAGAGGACGTTCGCAGCGATGTTTTGGCTCGTGCACAATGGTTCCTATAGGCGAGCACGCTCTGAGCCACGAGCTCCTGTCCGTGGTGCTGCTGCTGCTGATGATGATGATGCTGATGATGATGATGATGATGATGATGCTGATGTCGTGGCTGCAGCATCTCGTCTCCTGCACGCAACGTGCCCACAAATGTTCCTTCCACATATCGGCATGCGTCAGGAGAGGGGAAGGGGAGTGTGGGGGTGTGTGTAGCGCCCAAGACGTTTGTGTGGCGGCGGCAGTCACAAGTTTGGGTTTGCTGCCCGCCGCAAAAAAAAAAAAAAAAAAAAAAAAGAGATAGACACAGGAGAGAGCACGTGTAGTGGGTGGTCCTCAGCAGACGACTTTCACGTGGCTCTAGCGAGCTCAGAGCCGGAGCCCGAACCGCCGAGCCGTCAGTCCGGCGCTGCAACAGCAGGAGACAACATCAGCATGGCTGCGGACATGGAACCCTCGGAGTAAGTGCGCTTTTCCTTTGTGTGTGTGTGTGTGTGTGTTTTTTTAATTTCTAATGGCAATTAACAAGTGTAATGATAGCTATAGAATAAAAGCAATAATGATGATATGACCACCTGTGTGATTTAAAGGGAAAACATCAGTTCTGCTGAGTGAGAGGGTCTGTCATGATGACTGAGTTGTAAATTACGCATTCACCTGGGAGACTGGATGATGTCTGGATTTTTTGCCGCTATTTTTTTTTTTGTTGTATCTTTCTCAAAGTTCCCTCTTATAATAAAATCGCAGCATTCCTTAGAATACGTCATGTGCGCCTGAACGTGTCACTTAAAGAAATAAACAACACTAACACGCACCAACGCAGCCTGTAAATCTGTCTTCTTCTTCCACTACTCCTGTTGTTATTTATGTTCTGCGCACGCTTTTTTCCCCTGCACCCATGTGGCGTTTTGTTTAATCGCCCGTGCAGCCTCTTTAATTCTTAATGTACCGCCGCACATATGGCCAAGTGTCCCCCGTGAGGCTGCTCAAACGCCTCGCTTGGAGTCATTTAACCCGCTGTTCTCGCTGATTAGGCGGGTCCGGGCTGTTTTCGCATGCCTCTACACACACACACACACACACACACACACACACACACACACACACACACACACACAGCATCTCTGTTTCAACCACATGTGCCTGTTGATTTAATAGGCTCTCCTCCCCCTCGCTCAGGATGCGCCTGAGCCCCCTTTTCATTGGTTGAATATTCAGTCCTCCTGTGGGGAAACGTGGGGATGGAGGTAGCCTTCACATTTGTTGTCAAGCTCACCTTCCCATGGTGGGAGGTGAAACTGTAGCATATATGCAGAATCAGTGGGTGATGTTTATCCAGTCACCATGCCTGTGGACAAAGTCGCAAGTGAAAACAGATCACCAAACTTTCCCTGCAGCATGGTTTCTGGTGGAGTGACAACAGATGGGAAGGTGGGATGCAACAGAGAGTTGTTGGGAAAAAAAAAAAAAAAAGGGACCTGCACATGGCTCAGCTGTGGGACAGAAACCTCCACATGAAGCAAGATTCTTGTTTTGATTGGGAGCAAAAAGTCAAATCTGGCGCAGCATTTTTGAAAATTAAACAGTGTTTCAGTGTCCAGTTGGTCACTCAGAATCACTAGAGTGTGTAAACGCTGATGTTTCCCTCTCTGAGACCAAGATACGCCAGAGGAGACACACCAACACAGAGTCACGTCCACAGAGAAATGTTAACTGCGGCTGGTGATTTAACTGTCACAGAGACAATGGCAGGGAGCGTTTATTTATACAGCATCATTCAGACACGAGGCAATTCGGAGTGCTTTACTAGAGCATAGAGACACACTGAATGGGTGAGAACAGTGAGAACATTTTTCAATTGCATTTGAAAGCAGTGTTGTACAACCAAAAGTCCCTCAACATAACTCAGTGGGAGCATAGAATTTTAACATTAACAGTATTTCTGAGGTCATAATACGGACTCACATGTTTTTTTTTTTGTTTTTTTTTCTCCCCATGACGGAATAAACAAGCTGTTCTCAGTGGAGGATAATGTCCCCAGATCACTGTTTGAAGCTAGAAATGAAAAACATATAACAAAACAACATAACAAAATATAAACGAAGTGAAACAGTATGACATTGCGTCGCAGTTAAGGTTGGTTTGTTTTTTCACTTTATTCAGTCATGATCCTTCTGGTTAAAATTTCTCTCCCAAAAACTAAATTGTCCATTTTTCAGTATGGAAAGTAACTTTTCAATCTAAAAAGTACATATGTTGGTTTATATAAACTGTGTACTGTTAGCATTTTTTCTGAAGATGTGGGGTTTTTGTTATTTCTATGTTTTATCTGCTGATAAAATAAATGAATTTGAAAAATGTGCTCTGGTGCAGTCTGCAAAGCAACGAGTGACTAAAGGTATCTCATGAATGTAGTCGAGTGGAGTGAAAGTGTAAACCAGCAGAAGGTGGACTACTTGAGTAAATGCACTTAGTTGCATTCCATCAGTGTTTCAAAGGAACATTATGTAGGAATTATTATTGTGTGTGATCTGGCGCCCCCTACAGTGTCTGAGTGCAACACCCCTGCTGTAAATCCAAAATCCATGTCTGTAACAGTTTGTCAGTTTGTACTGTAGGTGTTGTCTACAAACGAAACTCGTATGTGCTGAAAACATGGTTGTTGAAGTAAACATGTATGTAACGCTGTGATCCAACCCCCTCACTGAAGTTACATAGAGCAGAAACAAGGGATAGAGGACATTTGTTATATTTTGCTCTAACCTTCTTCTCCAGTGTGATCCGCCTGATCATGCAGTACCTGAAGGAGAACAACCTCTACCGAACGCTGACCACCCTACAGGAGGAAACCACGGTGTCACTCAACACGGTGGAAAGCATCGACAGTTTCATTGCAGACATAAAGAACGGCCACTGGGACTCCGTCCTGCTGGCCATCGAGTCCCTCAAGTTGCCCGACAACACACTCATTGATCTTTATGAGCAGGTGAGCTTCGCCTCAGTGCTGTTTCTTGGCTTGAGTTTTTAATTAGCAGCATCTCATGAGCACTAATCTCTTCAACAGGTCGTAATGGAGCTCATTGAAATGAGGGAGGTGGGAGCGGCTCGCTCGCTCCTCAGACAAACTGACCCCATGATCATGTTGAAGCAGACGCAGCCAGAGAGGTACATCCACTTGGAGAACCTGCTAACATGCTCCTACTTTGACCCCCGCGAGGTGAGACGATGACCCTTTCTAGTTTAAAAACAACTGCAGCAGTAAGGGCTTTATAAAGTACCCTCCTCTGCTTCTCGTCGCAGGCGTACCCAAAAGGCAGCAGCAAGGAGAAGCGGCGCAGAGCGATAGCCGAGGCGCTGGTGAGGGAGGTCAGCGTGGTGCCACCTTCTCGCCTCATGGGGCTCCTGGAACAAGTCGGCGTGAGTATACCGATCAATATCCCCTCTCAAAACTCGCTCTAATTGTGTGACAAGGGAAGCCGACTGATCAATATAGCACTCTGTCATTATGAATGAAACACACACTAACGATCGCCCCTCAATTCTCGCCTGAAAACATCTCATTTATAAATCAGCTTCACGGTGATGATGTCACACATGAACACACACGTTTCTGCCAAAGGAATAGAGACTTTCTGATTCAATCCCAGGAGAGATTTTCTATATTTTATATTTTAATTCGAGCTCTTCTGCATTATTTCTAATGGCCAGCAGGGGGCAACTCCACTGGTTTCAAAAAGAATTGTATGTAAGCTAATGAGAAAAGGAGTGCACTTCTCTCTTGATTTGTTACATCAGTGAACAGCTGACTAATGAGTTTTAAGTCTCAATCTCTAGTTTCAAGTCTTCTTCAACACAGCATGATGTTGATTTTGTAAATCATGGTCCCATTTAGAGTAAAATAGATGATAAAGCAGGGTATGATTCAGAGTGTGGCTGCCTTGTGATTGAGAAGTTGCTACCACAGTGTATCCAATCAGGACATCTTCCCCAGCTTCACCCTCTCGTCCAAATGTGGTCACTTCTGACTCATAAAAACAGCCTTATTTTCAATGAATGAATAATAATAATAATAAAAAAAAACATTTAACAACAAAACACACAATGTCATATTTTCATTCCAGTTTTCCCAGTTTTGTTTCATCAGAGGTTTGACGGGCACTGTTTGAATCACCTCTTCCTCTGTAATGATCTAATGCACCTGACTGGAGAATTAGCGTCACCTACTGTTCATCTCAATGCACCAAACTCCTCATTTTTGCATTATACTAGTGGATGGAAACACACTATCACAAGCTGATAACTCTGGATTCTGCACCAAATGTGCATGAAACCATGGTGTTTAAGCAGAGTTACATGCTTATATAATAACTGAGGATATTTCTCTTCTCTTTCTGAAACTAAACTTTGAATTTTGCTCATTTACTATGAATATTTGATCATAAAGAGAATTTCTCAGGACCTGAAAGCAAGTATTCAGGAGCTTTAACGTTTTATTACAGCCCCTTAAATTCTTAATTGCATGGAGCAGCACATTAGAAGAAAAATCCAGTCAGGAAATGAGTCTTAAACCATCAGTTTCATTTGTTTTTAATATTTTATTATTAGCTATTTCGTCAGCTCTTTGGTTTTGAAAAAAAGGAAGCAATACTCGGTTTCTTTTGTGACTGTCAAACCTTGCAGTGATTCCAAAATTGCCTTAAAGAAATTAATTCTCCTTTATTTTGGTATTAAGAGAGGTACATTTGCCTTAGGGAAAGGATTTTGGTGATGCCCACGTTGCTTATGCAGCCAGTGAAATGTATCAAGTGACAGAATTGGCTTATTTATTGCAATACTAACATGTTGATGGTGTTTTGGCTGCAGTAAATCAGATTATTATTGTACTAAAACATAAAGAAACAGAACATCTCCTGACAATTTGAAATTTGAATTTAATGTATCAATAAGCAACTAAAAATGTGTTTCCAGTTAATATTCACAGTTTGTTTTCACAGTTTCAAGCTGCAAGAAGTTGCTTGAGTTCGATCATGTGTTACATCTCAACAATTTGAATATTCACATTTATTAGCATTCATGATTTCTATTGGGCCCTTGACATCGATGGAGCGAAACATTACAATTCTGTTATGTTTTCTGCTGACTGTTTGTCATGTCTGTTCCACAGTCTATGAGAATACAGCAGTTTCCAGATCAGCTCTCCCCCGACATGACCATTGAGACTTCTGGCACCAAGAGACTTTTGGAGAAAGAGACCTTTCCAACCCAGCTGTACCGCCACATCAAGGTACTGTAGATCAACCCAGGTTCAGATTAACATAGAATTACATTAATATACCGTAGGTGTGGGTTGTAACTAAGTACATTAAGTCAGGTACACATTTGAGGTATTTAAACTTACATTTTACACTATTTCATTTCTACTCCACTAAATCTCAGATATTGCAAATACAGTAATTTTTACCCCACTATAATTGTCTGACAGCTTAAGTTACAAGTTACTTCTCAGATTACAGTACCCTTTGATTCTTCCTGATAAACTGAAGGATGAAGTGTTCATTTTTTACATAAATAAACTCATTAAAAATCCTATTGGATTAGTAAGAAGCTGAAAACAGGCTATATGATTCTGCAGATTAAACTACCCAACATTATATAAAGCTTCTAACATCTAAACATCTACAGCAGTAAAACCCATCATACACATTAATGCTGCAGTAATATTAATCCAAAATCATCATATGTAATGAAAATTAAAAACATGAACAGGGACCACTTTACTGTCTAAAGAGTATTTTCACAGTGTGCTATTGATTCAGTTGCTTGAGTAAAAATCTAAACACTCAATCCACCGATTTACTGTATACACTCTAAAACAATGTTGGTGTTTTGCACATCTAGAGTTTGGCTTGGTAATTATGAGTCGAGGTAAAATTGGCAGCGCATTACAGTTTATTTACAGCATAAAAGACTCTTCTCCTTTTATTAATGAATCCAAATTTAGACTGCATCTCCTTCTTCACGAGGCCCACAATACATCTGGAAAACACACACCGTTCATAAGTGATCTTATGGATATTTTTGTACTGTCGACGTGCCAAGGTGTCTTCTTCTCCTGTGATAAAGCTCAAAGCAAATGTACGCTGGCAAGGTAATGCTTGCACACACACACCCACACACACACACATACACAAAACTAATTACTTTACTCACCTGAAGGCACTCGTGTTAGTCTCTGGCTGTGCTTTCATCGCTTGTATCCAGATGGAGCTGCCAAGAGATCGTCCTTGCTTTTTTTTTCTGCCCGAGGTTAAAACGGTCAGCCTACACAGCTTCAGACTGCAGCACGCTGGAAATATTAATGCCTCCCTGAGGTCGCCTGATGTTACTTTGTGCGTTGTTTCTCTGTGCATCTGGATAAAAATGCAGTGAACCAAATAGTTGAGCATGTGAGGTGAGGGAGATTATGTTAATGAAGAGTTGCTGTGTGTCTCGGCAGTTTGGACGACGGTCACATGTGGAGTGCGCCCGTTTCTCGCCTGATGGCAAATACTTAATCACTGGGTCGGTGGACGGGTTCATTGAGGTGTGGAACTTTAACACTGGGAAAATCAGTAAGGTGAGCGTATTTTATATCTTGACAATTCTTTATATATCAAAGGTATTGTTTCTACTTTATTATGGATATTTTTACCTCTGCAAGGGATATTTTTTTGTTTCCTTGTCTGGGTTCTGTTTGTCAGCAATATTGTGGAGAATTTTAATTGCATATATTCTGTACTAGTTTGAAGCATGAAGTCTGTTTATGTTGCCTGTATAACAATGTTTAAATGCTGCCACCTTGGCCTTTCTTATCCGTGTGTGTACTTGTGTGTGTGTGTGTATCTGCATGGATGAATCAGGATCTAAAGTACCAGGCCCAGGACAGCTTCATGATGATGGATGAAGCCGTGCTGTGCATGTGCTTCAGTCAGGATACAGATCTGCTGGCAACTGGAGCTCAGAATGGCAAAATAAAGGTGGGCTCTTTGAATATTGTCTACAATAATAGGTGTTGATGTCTGAGTTAACAATGCTGTTCGAGTCGAAGTCTCATCATCTCACCTCCTGAAAAATGTGTGCGTTGTTGCTGAAGGTGTGGAAGATCCAGAGCGGCTTGTGCCTGCGCAGGTTCGAGCACGCCCACAGCAAAGGTGTGACCTGTCTGAGCTTCTCCAAGGACAACAACCAGGTCCTCAGCGCCTCCTTCAACCAAACCATCAGGTGCGATGTAACGATCTCATGCACACACCGAACACACCGAACACACCGCAGGCTGCTGCAGCTGTTGAGGAAGGAAACTTGGTTGGCTGAGACACTGACACCGATCGCTATCAACACTAGTGAGATTATTCATAAAATATAAAGTAATGTATGACCATGAATGCTTTGCAAATAGAAAAAATTACAAGACATTGAAATGGATTGAACTGTAATATCAATGAAAGTCTAAGAATAAATAAGTCGATATATAGATAAGCGCGTCATTATAAGTAGATCTATACATGGGGGGAAACAAACTGAATAAACCAGTGACTTGAACTAGATTGATACCTGACACAGTAAATTCATTCTTGGTCTTTAAATATGTGTTAAGTTAAGGCTGCACCAGACATTTTAAAAGAGAAACAACATGGTGGGAGCCTTGTTGTTGCAAATAAACTTTGTTTGTCTACTGTGGGAGGTGGAAGTGAGAGCGCCCACTGACCTCGGACATGATTCATGAAAGTTTCAAACGCGCACACATGAATGCGAGTTCAGCTGGGAGGCGGCGAAGGCTTTTTACAGCCCACGTTGAATTGGCTCAACGTTGCCACAACAAGCCGAATAAATCATAACAGCACTGTCTTATAGGAAAGCAGATGGGAAAAAGGGAGTTGGCAACAGAGCCAAACAAAAAGATTACTGTTTTAATGCACCTTTCTGTTCTTTTAATTGTTTTTTGTTATCTAATAGCTCTCTCAGCAGTCAGAGCGTGTTACAGTTACTGAAATATCTACAGCAAAATCAGTTGCAATTCCAAGGATGCACTTAGGTGTCCACCATGAAAAACAGTACAAGTCTTGAGAAACTCGTTGAAGATGATGAAATGAAAATCCATAGATTCTTTGGGTAAATTTAGAGTGACATTTTTGACGTAAATCGAAATATCAAACGTTAGAGGCTCGTGATCATAAAACGGGGGTCTGTTATAAAGAAAATAGGCATTTTGTTAGAAGAAAAGGAACTATCATGAGCTGCATTGTCAAATTCTGGTGTTTATTTTGTTCCTTTATTGCTTTTAAACTGTTGAAAAGGCTTATAGTTCAACGCAGATATTAGTCATCAACAGTTGGTGCAAGCGGTGCACCTGAATGTAAATTTGTTGAAGCAAGGATGTCTGTCTCTCTCTCTCTCTCTCTCTCACACACACACACACACACACACACACACACACAGAATCCCCATCATAGCTGAGGAGTTGAATATCTATTTCTGACTCCTGGGGGGTGTGGGCTGAGCCTCTCTGCTGTATTGGAAGCACATGTGCTGCGTGGGTGTTACTGAGAGAGACCATGTGCTCGGGCACAAAGCTGCAACGTGTTTCTTCACTTGCGATTCCACGAGCCGGGAGTCGGTCTTGTTTACATACGCAATATCATCCTCCCAGAGAAGGAATCAATCAGTGAGCAATAGGCGTTTTGTCACGCTTTAGCTAATCCGCACCCAGTCTCTGCACGGGAGCTAAAAATAACACATTGGCTGTGTCATAATCCGATCGTCAGTTTCCCCTTTTCAAACACTTTCTCATCCCTAGCGCTCCCCCCTCAGTTGCTCTCGGTCCCTGTCACCAGCCCCACCTCTCTCAGGCCATGTGCTTTCCTTCCACTTCTTAAACCTGCGGTCCTCTAGCTGATGTCCACAGACTTTCCCTCCACCATCTCATCACCTGACTGCCCCCTCCCATGCCCACACCTGTGCATTAAATCCCTGAACTGCACCACATCCACCTCAGTCATCTGCATTTGGGTCCTTCCTCAGTATTATCCCGCCAGCAGCAGTCCTGACAGGCTTCTCAGTAACACGCCTCATCTGCTGTCAACAAAAATCTCCTCTTTATGTTAATAAACGTAGACTTGTTGATGAGTCATGGCTGCTCTTTTAGTTTTTTTCTTTTTTTTTTACAACTTTGCAAATTTTCAACGATTTCATTTTCAGAATCCATGAACTGAGGTCAGGCAAGACACTAAAGGAGTTAAATGGCCATTCGTCATTTGTAAATGATGCATCTTTCACTGAAGATGGACTTCACATCATCAGTGCTTCGTCTGATGGCACAGTCAAGGTACAGTGAGCAAATGATATGGCTGTGCTGCAAGCTCTGCAATATTTATCTATTTTATAATATTTTTTGCTTTTATGTCATATTTCAGATTTGGAGCACAAAATCCGGCGAATGCATCAACACATTCAAATCTCTGTCCAGGACATCAGAAGTCCCCGTCAACAATGTGATTCCCCTGCCCCAAAATCCAGAGCACTTTGTGGTTTGTAACCACTCGAACACGGTGGTCGTCATGAACATGCATGGTCAGGTGAGAACTCTCCGACGTATTAATCTGATCTAAGGAACATCAGGTAATTTCATTTTGGGATTATTTGCATTTACAATAGGCAGCCTATGTTTAGCAGGTGTAATGGTTACCATGTTCACAATCTTAATTAAGTGTGTTAGCATAGCAACATTTGCTAATTAGCTCATTAGTTAAATTTCATTATTGTTTCCATGGTATTGGACAAATTTAAACTTTGATCTCAAAATGCAGCCAGATGAAAAGATAAGTGATCACCACAGTTGTTTCAGCGTATCCTGTACCAAATTTCAAGGCAATATA